>NW_027498250.1:0-110406 GCF_021521415.1 Bidens hawaiensis | reverse complement strand
AATGCACGCCAAATATCGAATGATATTGGATGAACGAAAAATAAATTTTCTAACTCGTTTGAACCAGTTGTAGTAAATTCATAAACATAACCATTAGAATGTAAAATAGACATGAGAACATGCATCGGAGAATTGCCTGCTTGCTCACTCATGCGAATTTTAGTGCGTGCATTGTAAATCGTACTGATTGTAGATGCATTACTTAGGTTCCTCTCCTTCAGTATCGATAGAATATCACGTGGTGCCACATTCATCCTTGTCAATTCTGCAACCAAACTAAATTCATCATCAGTTAACCGCTTAGCATATGGATGGCCTTCCATATGCTGTACAGGCGGATGGTTATGTTCATCACATATCATCGTTAACGTCCAGGAATTATATTCTATTGAATATTTCCCTTCTAATTCGAATGGGCAGTCAGTTTTTTTTGTGCCAGAAACTTTACTTGAATCCTTAACTTTATATTTTCCGCCACGATCACACATGATTACAACTTTATACACGAACCCATTAGGATATTTGTTCGATCTTTTAGTGACGACGACAACACCAAGAGAGCGTGCCAAGTTTTGTACCCAATTCATCAATTCTTCATGGGACCCGAACACCTAAAAATTAATAAAAAGTTAATAAAAAGAATAGATAATACACTTAATAATAAAAAGTTAATAAAAAATGTATATATATAAGTTAATAAAAAAGAATAAATGATACACCTAATAATAAAAAAGTTAATAAAAACATGTATATATAAGTTAATAATAAAAAGTTAATAAAAACATGTGTACATAAGTTAATAATAATAAGAATAAATTATGCACCTAATAATAAAAAGTTAATAAAAAACTTAATAATAAAAAGTTAATAATATATTAGTTAATAAAAAAATAAATAATACACTTAATAATTAAAAGTTAATAATGTATATATAAATTAATAATAAAAATAAATAATACACTTAATAATAAAAATTTAATTATATATATATATATGTAAAAGTTAATAAAAGATGTAACAAATGAAAGTTAATAAAAAACATTTTTATATATAAGTTAATAAAAGAGGTAAAAAAACTAGTAAAAATAAGTATAAGTTATGAAAGTTGGATTCTTTATTTATTAAACTAGAAATAGTTAAAGGATTGTAATGTTAATAAAACCCCTTCGCCGCCGTCGCCGCCGTCTCCACCGTCGCCACCATCTGTGCACCGCAGGATACCCGCGCCATCGTCTCCTTTCTTCGCCGTCTCTGTATTTCGCTACCACCACCGAGCTCTCCGTCGTCTCCTCTTCTCCACCACCGTGGGTTTTGGTCACGGCGTCGTTTCTGTTTGCGAGCGTCTCCGTCGTCTCCGTCTTCACCGCCACCACACCTAGCCCTATCTTCGTCGTCGTTCTTTGCTATCGGACGCCTAACCCTTCCCCGTCATGGCCGCCGCCATCGCCGCCGTCTCCACCGTCGCCGCCATCTCCACACCTAGCCTTTCTTCTTCAAAACCTCTTCTCTGTCGTCTCCTTTTCTCCACCACCGTGGGTTTTGGTCACACCACCACACCTAGCCCTATCTTCGTCGCCGTCTCCGTTCTTCGCTACCACCGCCGGCGATATCGAAACCCTAACCACCGTCTACCACCACGATTTTGAAAGAAAACCTAACCCAACACTGATTATACCTGATGAGTGAAAAATTGTGGTGTAGTCATGATAAATTCGTTATCTGCCATGGTAAGAAATCGGAATATTAGTTTAGTTTAATCCTAAGAATTTTGTTATTGTTATTGTTAAATAATATTGAATCTGTTCATAAATTTTCAACTGTATTTTTTGTTTTGTTATGGTATAAATTTTCAACTGTATTTTGGGTTATGTAAAGATTTAAATTTTCATTGTTTTCTAGGTTTACAAATAAATGCTGACAACTGTTGGTTTTCAGTCTGACAGAAAGTAAATTTTCTTAAAAGTCTTTGACTTTGGTATATTTTTGGTATATTTAACAGAACCCTTTTAAATATCTATATTATTCGTAAGGTAACATTTAAAAGTTATCATGACATTGGTTTTTTTAATGATTCTTAGACAACCCACAAAAAGACACAAGAAGAGGGACCCCAAAGAAGAAAAAATATGTCTTCCCCATAAAGAATTGAAGTTCTCCTGACTGTATTTTCTTCTTTCAAACATTTAACTTCTTACTCCCCAAAACAAACAAGTGTCTAATTTGCAATCTAAAGTAAAAGAACAAAAAAAAAAGGGTCAAAGACTCAAAGTAGAAGTTGGTTTCTTTACTTTAACTAGCTTGAGGGTGGGGTGGGGTGGGGTGGGGTGGGGTGGGGGTAACATAACTAAAGGCAATACATACAGATTTGAAACCAAGCTTTTTGGTTTTGGCATCAATTCCAAACACATACCTAACTTAATATGTTTAATCATATCAAACTGCACTTGATTCCTATTCTTGTTATCTGTTTATGCATATTCGATATAAATTATTTTACACGAATTTATTCTATTTAATAGTACATATTGATAATTTATCAAAAATAATAATAAACTAATTAATGTGTCAATATTATACGGACTTTTTTTTTATTGATAATTAATAATCGATAACACAGTTTATTTTATATGAAAATTAATGCTATTTAATTTATGAAAATGTAAATTATGAAAATTTCATGCTATATATGTATGGCCAAGCTTTGTCATTATATGTGGATATGATTGAATGCGTTTGTGTACTGTAGACCCCCAAATATATCTAGGCTTCTAGCATCCACAAAGTCTTTTTTGTATATTATACATGTTATGCGGATTTAAATTTCAACAGAAAGAAAGAAAAGAAGCATATTCGGTTGCTATTATTAGCAGTTGAAACTTGAAAGGCATATATTGATACGAAAAACACTCAAACTTGTCATGTTTGGATTGGTTAGTTTTGTAGTAAGTTGTACTAGATAGATAAAAGTTGTCCATTAGTCGAGATAAAATTAGAACTAATTTTTCTATTAACACAAATTTACGGCTTAAGATGTTTATAACTGATTAGGTGTGTTTAGATTAAGGTTGATCCTCTATTTAACATGAATAACTTTTTAGGACGGTTAACTAACGCACCCCTTAATTATAAATTTATAATCATAAATCTACAATTTTTTGTCCACCATGAGTTTTGAACCATTACCATTTCGAAGGAGTCAAAAAGGCAAGTATTTTTAAACACTATTCTACCATCAGGCCAACACAAATGTGCATGTATGAGCCCTTGATTACAAATACAAATGTGTAGTTGATTATAGATGTGTGGGTCAAAAGGTGAAGAAGAAGATATGATGAGAATAGTGGCTTTAATGGGTAGTGCTTGTTGCCACCTGAAAAGAAGGTAAAGTTGACAACCACCCAAGATTCTTATTTAAAGAACAATAACAAATACAAATACAAATTGTATCTTCCATCCAACAAAAGGTAATCAACTATTAGATGTTGCATTCATCAAAGGCATGGGACTAGAAGTTAGCGATCGTTGACCAGGTCAACCAACCCTTTTCTTTTGTCTTTTAATGTTAGTCAGTCAGTCCATGACTCGTGTATCGTTAGTTAGTTAGTCAGTTAGATAACAATATAGAATCAGCGCATGCTAACGAATGTCTACTTCGTTGCAGAGACACCATTGCATGGTCCTCTCATTTATATATGAGTTGTTGAGAATATTCAATCTTTTTGTTTCTTTTGTGGTTGAGCTATGACACTTGATTGGGGGGAGATGGTATAGTTAGTACTCTTTAATATGTCAAATGATTCCTTTTAACTAAAACGATTAAAAGAAAATAATATTCCTTGGTATATATACAGGAACAAAGAGAAGGTACGTGGATGTCCATGAACTTGATTGGAAAATACAAAACCATATGTTAGGTTCGCATAATTAAATTAAAAATATGTGATATAATATGGTAATTAAACTGAGTTATATCGAAAGCTAACAATATAAAAACAAAGATGTGTTAGATACCATTTAAATAAGTACAAGAAAACTAAGCGAAATAACATTATTTACATCAATCTAACAACGATGAGAGAAAGCAACGAAGGATACACATGAAATAGCGAATAGTTATTGGTTTAGCACGACTAAATGATTGTGTAAGTAATACTTTTTGTATAATAAAACCCTTAGAAACTTCAACTTTATGACGACTAATACATCCATTAGGATGTATTTTAATAATATAAACCCACTTGGGGTGGACGGTATATCTTAGGAGAAATAGCTGAGGCAGGAGACCGGGAGACAAAGCTAGAGGTGTTGAGGTGGATAGCAGGGAGAAAGAGGGTATTTTTTTTTTGATAATTTTCAAGAAAGTATTTCAATATTAATATATATATCAGATTTTTAGGTTCAACCGGCAGGTTGAGCGCCATGGGATTGTTATTCCCATTAAAAGTGGGGTGACAAGGTGGTTATGGTGTAGAATACGAGATTTAAAATTCAATTCCGATAAATTTAACATCTAATCGTTCAAAAAAGAAACTAGTGTCTATCAAATCAGGAGATGGTCAAACATAAAAGGACTAATATAATTAAGGTTTTAACACTTAAGTCACTTGGATTAAAGCTTTAACCAGTTTGTCTACCAACGTGATGATATTTATTACAAAAATCTAACTATATATATAGCCAGGCTATATGCCCGTGTGATACACGGGCTGGAAAACCAATTTTAAAAAAGAAGTATAAAACATAAATCATAGTTAATGATTTTTCTTATAAAAACAAAGATATGAGAAATTACGTTACTCAACTCAATTTACCCCATAAAAAGATTTTTTCAATGTTCTTAAATGATATTTTCGTATCATTACATAGTTACTTTTGTTACTCTAAATCCAATAGTTTATTTGAGTTTGTAGTTAGTTTGTTTGACTCCAAGGTCAAAATGGCACAAAATACATCAACAAAAGCAAATACAAAAATTATAAGAGCTAGATAAAAAAAAGTCATTTGTAAAGGAAAACTAAAATAACGAATCAATGAACAAATAAGTTTTGAAAACCAAACTATCAACATTCAAAACACCAAAATGAAACGTGTAAGAAAAAACATCTAAACATCAAAACAAACCATTCAAACTTGTTTCCACACTTACCAAAACAAACATTTCATATCCACGTCTTTTGAACGGCAATGCTCACGATTCCTTCAATGATCAACTTTCAAATCCGACAAAGTACCTTTATTGCAGTCGTACTCAAATGTGCATTCATCACCATTCTCTGATGCGTTTGCTTCCATGAATTTGTCCCATTTTGGCAAATTATATCCCAATATCAACCTGGATCGTTCCCCATGAAGTTTCATCTATGTTTTTATTGTCCTTGAGGATTAAGCAAAGTCAATAGCATTCCGTCATAAGCATCAACCTTATTAGCAATCTCAGACGAAGGATTCGTGTAAACCATGGGTGACAATTTCATGATGTTTAATTAGTGCATCCACAAATATGAAGCAAATTATAAATTTACAATCCAATGCAACCATAGGAGTACAAAGAAATTAACTACGAATTTAAAAATAAATAAAAATATTCAATCTGGAAAGCAAAGAAGCAACATATTAATAACCAAATGAAAGAAAATTAACATACCAAAGTCAACAGTTTACCACTCTCAAGTATTGGTAGCTCTGGTGTATATTTGATGTGGACGGGATCATTCAACTGAATTTGCGTGTGTTGATCTAACAAACCTTTGTCCGAGAAGTATCTATGCCATGTTGACATCTTCAATCTTCTCACTCTCACACTAATCACTAAACATATCAGTAAATGAATCCTCTTGTTTCAGAATCGGTTTCTTCCATATAAAACTAAACAATTTAATCATGTATTCATAGCAAATATGATATTAAACTATTTAATCATGTATTCATAAGTAATAACCAATACTTTTAAAACAGTAAGTGATACATGTTATTTTACCTCATATGTATATAAGCAGTGAAAACACGTTATCTTTTAAGACCATTTAATAAAAGTTAATCATGTTTTTTTAAAAGGTTTTTAAAATATTCCTTTTAGTTGTTAACTTATGTGTTCCAATTAAACTTTATAAAGGTATTAGAGACATGTACAAATAAAAAGTAGCTTCATGTGTCTTAAAACTTTGACATTAAGTTTCTGTATTATTTGTGTCAAAGCAGAAAGCAGTATAAAAGCACATGCACTAATCACAGAAGTCAAAAACTTGATGAACATAGTCAGATGTTGTCAAATGTGATCCTAAAAACAGAGTACAATTCTAGCAAAAAAAAAAAAAAAAAAAAGATTCAGATAAACCCAATTGGGTGCTTTCACAATCGGAAAGAAATTACCTGCTCGACAAAAGTATGTGTAATAATAACCACTGAAGGTTTACTCCTGCAGATCCTCCCGCGCAACGTCCATTCTTTTAGCCTACAATCAAAACAAATAGTTCACAATAACAAAGTGCTTTGCTTTATTATGTAGGGAGATACTATCAACATCTAGCCTCTTATATCTACCGACCTCATAGACGTTTTATCATTATAACAAACAGTAAAGAAAAAAAAGATAGCAAGCAGACCCGTACTCCACTCGGGCAGATCTATAACTACCTGAGTTTACATTCAAACTAACTGAAAAAAAAATCATTTTATTCTTAAATCTGCGTATAATTTCAAAACTAAGTTTTGGGACTATGAAATTTCATTATATGTGTACATAGATAACTTGTGAAACTTCAATTTGATCTAGAAAGTCAAATTTTAGTTAAACGTGAACTCGGTTTTCGGTTCCACAAATCTTGCTTATTCGAAAAAGCAATATGAATATCCGGTTTAATCAGATAACCGGACATGTTTAACCGATCAAATTCTTTTCAGTTTTGGGCCAACAAAAGTCAAAAACAGAATAAATCAAATAACCAATGAACAACCCTACAATTAAGGACTTTAAGGGTTCAAACATATCATCAGTCAACTAACCAGATCGGATCAATAAACAAAACCCATTTATAAAGTTAATGTATTAAAAAGTAATTACAAAATCTAAAATTTGTATTTGACGGAATTTCTTGATAACTAAATAAAAGTTGGTTTAAAAATAAAAAAGTATGTACAATTTTAGCTGAAATACATGAGCAATTTTGGTGTCATGTGAAGTCCATATAATTAATTAGAGCTTAAAAGTCCTTCCATTTAGAAATCACAAGCAACCAGTTGGTTATGTCTAACTGGATGCCCCTATGGCCTTACATAAATAACATATTTTAACAAATTACACACAAAACACACAACAAATTTGCACATGCAATGTTTATTAGTAGTAAAAACCCATGTTCGTAAAAAAAGTACTCCTTGTTAAGAAGCATAACACGATCAAAATCACATAACAATTAATTCAAGAGGGAATACGAAGTTTACCTCTATCGATTCCCATCAAATTTGAACCATAGCCATGTTCAAACTTCAAATTCTCAGCACCCATCATGTTATTGCCCTAAAAATATAAGCAAACAAAAGCTTTCATCCTAGCAGCTCCAACATTTATTAATCTGACATCCACCAACCACAAAACAACAAATTGGCATAAACATTATTCAATTTTGTTTATGTGGTGCATCAACCACATTATTCAACAAATTGGCATCAACCACACTCATTGCATATGTGGTGCATCCTACTTTATTTAAAAATTAAAACTCTTTTTACACGAAAAATAAAACAAAACCAGGAAATCCTAAGCTATGTTTTAATGCTTCTTCTAAATTTACACTTTTGTTTATGTTTCAAAAGCTTCTTCTGAAGTCACAGGTTACAATATGCAGAAATAATATCACATATCCATACACATCAAACTGTTAACAGGCAACTTCAGTATGCTTTCAAAAGAATCAAATCAAAGAACACCAGTTAAATTAGATAAACCTTCAGAAATAGTTGAATATAAAATAGTTAGAAAAAAACATCAAGAACTTAATAAACAATAAATAAATGAATAAAAAGCTTGTAATCAGATCAAATCAGATACCCCTTAATTCTCCGATCAAATCAGATACTGGATTGAAGGAGCCGATGGCGAGGTGGAGTTAATTTGACGGCAGAAAATTTAGAGAATAGGGTTTCACGAAGAAACTCCTCTTAAAACCTGCATTAGGGTTTTCAAGAGATTTTAGATCTGTGCTTCAAATCTAAAATTAGAAGAATGAATATTGGAAGAAGCGACAGAGAAACGTGGAAGGAAGCCTTGCTAGAAAGAGAAACGTGGACAACATGTTTGATTGCCACTTCAGCATATGGCTTCTCAGCTTGACAAGTGTCTCAAAAACATTTTCTTTTATTATATAGGGAGATTGCCTACAAACGGAGGCCTCACTTTTCCCCCCTCTCTCGTGCCACCAGATTACTCTATTCGTGAATACTGGCTTCTCATTCATTCTCTTTTTTAAAATTCGCGGATCATGGGCACTATCCGTGGGTCTGGGTACCGTTTTAAGAAAATGAGTTATAATCCGGCTTACAACCTCTCCTTCACTCCTCCGCTAATCTGCCCCAATTCTTCTTTCTCTCACCCTCAAACCCTAACTCTACAATTACTAATCTCTCTGATAATGGAGAAGAAGTCCACAAATTCTCAAAACGTTGATATTCGTTTTCGAATTTCATTAATTGATTGCAGTATCTTAAATCGATTTGATTGACTTTTGAAATCTTTGAATTTGATATTTGTTTTCATATTTCGTTAGCTGACTCTATATTATTAACACACTGTTTTTTATTGTTTATTTTACCGATTTCTTTTCTGGTCTAAACATAGTTCTCGTTTTACACACTTATGTATTAAAAGCTGAGAATTTATATTATCATATTTTAGTTTCTTTCATGTTATAATCTTCGATAATGTTACTTATACTCAAATAAACTTATATCAAGTCAGTTGTAGTGCAATTAGTTTTTATTTATCATTGTAGCAGAATATGAGTACATACAATTTAACATTTATAAGATAATTAACCTACAATGAGTTTAATTATGTCATTTAATTATGATTTCTACAGATAACTATGATAACTTATGTAGAAAATTGAAGTTTTAATCTTCAATCTTGTCACTTATATTGTAATAAACTTTCATCAACTGATTATAGTGGAAACTTCAAAGAAGCTACTCAAAATTATCCACCGCATTATATCGCCCTACATACAGAACTCAAACGGGCTCGCCTTCAAATTAACCGCATTATTAAAGATCAAAGCATTGACCATTCATAAGTTAACTATTTACTCAAATTGTTTGCTGAAAAGAAAGCATTATTCCATCTTGACACTTATACTGCAATAAACTTTTATCAACTAAGTTATAATGTAGTTACATTTTGATTTTCATTACAGCAGAACATGACTAAAAACAGTTTTGAAATTTCAGTTTAATTATGATTGTAGCACAAAACTATCATTTGATCATTACTAAAATCAGTTGTCACTCAATATATAATCTATTAAAAATCATTATTGTAGCAAGACATTACAAACAACCTTAAATTCGAAATTTATTTACTAACAACTAAATTTTTATTTTTAATATAAAGAAATATAATTATATTATAAATAATTATATATCTGAATTATGTGTTATATCAAATAGAATTTTAAATTAGAAATAATTGTATATTTGAATTCTATATTATAGATATTCTATATAAAAACTGAAATTTAAATTAATAACAACCTAATAACAACCGTAAATCCGGATTTTTTTTGTTAGAAAATAAATTAAAACCTTTAATATAAAGAAACAAAATATATCATAAATTATATATTATATATATATTATATATTCTTTATTATAGATAATATCTAAATTCTATTTTATAGGATTTCTATATCAAAACATATCTATAAATATGGTTAATTATCTTAAATATATATAAAGGAAAGCTCCTAAATTCTCTTAAGCCACCAGATTGCTTTATTCTTAAATAAAGACTTCTCATGCATTTCACCCGAATTCATGAGTATGTGTCTCATCAAACCCAAATAGCCCTTAAATGGGTTATAACATCTCAGTATATTAAAAATTAATCTTATCAAATATTTGATATGCAAATATTATAAAATAGGGATGTACTAAAAATTAATATATATTTAAAAAAAGATATTATTCATAATTAAGAAACAATTTTACAGTAAAAATAAATAAATAAGCGGGTCATGGGTCTTACTAAACCCATATAGCTTTTAAACTGGTATAACATCTCATTTATTTATTGTTAGGGCATGAATTTTATGCTGAGGATCCATTATCCTTGACTATCTTGTGGATAGATTATCCTTAAGATTTGTTTCAAGTTATGAAGGATCAAGGATCCTCGGTATTACTTATTTACTAATGATTGCGTTTGAATGGTGATGTGATAGCCAGGTATAACGACTTTATGACTCGGTCTACCGAATGTTTCGCTACAAGGCACCCACGGCACATGGTCAAGGCTGAAGACTAAGCTAGTGGGAGAAGTGGCGGATTTATAGGACTTCCTGTTGAATCACCAACAACTGAGTACTAAGGATATATCATTCTTGGAGACTTGCTTAGATCAATTATCCTTCTGAAGAAGTCTCTAGCTGAGCCTTGATCCAAGATCCTAAGTCAACATTGCTATTAATGGATGATTATCATATGAAGACTGATGTTTAATAACAGCAACGGCTCCTACTTAGTCTACCACTTATTTCATCACTGAGCTTCTATGAGCACGTGGTCAAAGAGCACGATGAAGAAGAGTAGAAGACTAGCTGGTTTATAGGACCTATTTGTTAGTTAGTTATTATTTCTTTTCTTTATATACTGAGTTGTGATCAACATTAGAGACACAGATTCACACATACTCTAGCTGCTAAGTTATCTGTAATCACACACACACATAGCATTCATTATATTCGTTGATCAACAACTCCACCCATTGTAATCCTTTTTTGATATTAATAAACCGGTGATCGACGAGTTGTCATCACCCGGGGTTTTTTTCTTTTGATCTGAACAAGGTCAAAAGGTTTTTCCTCGCAACAAATCACTGTGTTCACTCCATTTTCGTTCATATAATTGTCATTGTTATCGTAGCACTAGACCTCCATTAACAGATTTGGATACATTATCCTTAGCTGATTTTTATCCAAAACAATTTGGCGCCCACCGTGGGGCAATTGGTGCTATAATCCATATTATTCCTATCATTTTCAACCTTTTCATACCCATATCACTATCAATGGCCTCTCAATCAACCTCTGCTTCATCAACCATGCCGTCTACGGTTCCTCTCTCATCAAGGACTTTGCCACCGATGCCTCCGCCAATCACGGGAGCACCACGGCCTGCCGCTGCTGGAAGCAAAACACAGCTGTCAGTCTTCTAGAGCTTAAGAACCACTGCTGCCACCCCGGTGGTTAGTACTAACAATGATGTTTCATCTATGTTTTCGCAGGTTAAAGCATACATGGAGTAGCAGAACAAGAGCAACCAGAGGATCCTTCGTGAGATAGAAGATCTCAAGAAGAATAAGAGGCCAACGGAGGATCACACTCCCCTGATGCCCAGGATGCTGGATTTCACTAGTTTAGGATCCATGGCTCAGTTCACACAAGGATCATCTATTCTTCAACAGGGGTCCATGGGTCAACAGACTCAAGGATCCTCAGTGTTTCAGCCAGGATCGTCTATCCTTCAACAAGGATCCATGGGTCAGCAAACTCAAGGATCCTCATACTTTCAAAAAGGATCGTCTTTCCTTCAACCGGGGTCCATGGGTCAACTAGATCAAGGATCCTCAACTTTCCCACAAGGATCATCCATCCTTCAACCAGGATCCTCTGGGTTATATCACCAAGGTTCCTATAATTCCCAACCTCAAGGATCCTTCTTTCAGAATCAAGGATCCTCAGGATTTCAACAACAACGATCCTCCGAAGTCCATGAAGGAGATATAATCCCCATGCAGACCATAGCTTCTGGAGGACCAACTCCTATCGCAGACTCCTCTTATCCCAGCTACTTATCCAGGATGCCAACCTTCACCCAGCAAAGAGGTAACTTGTATGATCCTATATCCTTTAACGCTAACCGTAGTCCCATGCAGGATGCAGGTATCAACCAAGCTATGGCCAAGGAGCTACAGAAGCTCAAGGATATGATATCCAGTATTCACGGGGTGATAAGACCTATCCCCGAGATACCTGAGGGAAGCCACAAGTTATACAGATTTGCTCCACCTATCTATGATGCTGAAATCCCGAAGCGATTCCAAACCCCCAACATGAAGACTTACGATGGGACCACTGATCCTGAAGAACATGTAGATCAATACATATAAAGAATGGAGATCAATCCTATTCCTGAGAGACTCAAGGAAGCTTGTCGATGCAAAGGTTTCGGATCTACACTGACATGATCAGCGTTAAAATGGCTGCTAAGTCTTTCTTCCTTTTCAGTTACTTCTTTTTCACATTTAGTTAACTTGTTCAACAGTCAATTTTCCTGTAGCAGGAAGTTTGAGAAGTTAACTAGTCATTTATACCGAGTTATCCAACCAAGTGATGAATCCCTTATGGATTTTGCTACGAGGTTCGACAGGGAAGCTCTGGAAATCCCTAATATTTACATGGCTACTGCTGTTGAAGCATTCAAGATGGGACTTCAGAGGGGCTCCCCCTTTTATGATGATCTTGTGATGACTCCTTGCAGGTCTTTGGATGAAGTCAGAAATGGGGCACTCAGATTCATACGGTTGGAAGATGACAAGAGGATCCAGGATCGTCTGGGGAATCAAACAAAGCAAGAATCCTCTGACAAGAAGCAAGGATTCTCATTCAAGAACAACAACTCGAAACCCTACTCCAAATTCAACAATCAAAACGTTCGAGCTGTTGAGGAAGAGGATGATGATGAAGATTATCCCAACATTTCAGAATATTGTTTCTCCGTAGATACCCATGGCTTGATTTGTGCCATGAAGGATCTAGGGGAAAAAGCAAGGTGGCCCCGAAAGAACGAGAAGACAACAACCTTAAAAGACAAATCTAAGTGGTGTGCTTTCCACGAAGATTTTGGCCACATGACAGATGAGTGCATTGGCTTAAGGAGGGAAATTGGATACCTCCTGAGCAAAGGCCACTTCAAAGAGCTCTTGGGAAGGAAGAAATCCAAGATCCAGGATCCTGAAGATCTTCCACAAAAAGCAACACCACCACCACCAGATGCTCATGTGATCAACTTTGTCTCCAAAGTCTACGACATACTTCAAACTTCTTGTCCTAAGGAAGAAAAGCCTGCAGAAGAATGCAAGTTGGATGGTGAAAGAAGACCACTCATCCCTACTACTCGAATAAATGATAAGAAAATCTTCTTCAATTCGAGTATCCAGGATCCTCACTAGGATGACCTAGATGTGCGAATGGTCAATTTCATCTCTGGAGGATCCGACATATGTGGAACTTCCTTCTCCGCAGCAAAAAGGCTCGCCAAAGAGATCAAGTTGGATTACTGAGACCGAACAATAGTATCCACAACTTTGACAACAGACAAAACGATCTTCTTCGATGAGGAAGACAAACTAAACATCCAGGATCCTCAGCATGACGGTTTGATTATTACTTTATTTATCGCTAACCATTATGTACGCATTGTCACACCCCTATCTAAGGCCTAGGCGTGTGATCCAATAGTTGGTACCACAAGTGTAAATAAATCAGGGTTACGTTAATTTAGCGGAAGTCTTATAAAACTGTGAGTTTAATTTATAAATATTTACATAAAACAAAAGTTGGGATTTTAAAAGATTCCCGAACTTAAGTACAAAAGATTACTTGTTTTTATATTACAAAACCACCATCATTATATATTAAAGTTTGACCAAAAGATCCGAGCCATCGGATTTAAACATAGCACTTCGATGCTTCCAAGCGCTACTCTTATTCACCTGCAAAATGTAAGAAAATACGTCAGCAACGAATGCTGGTGAACACGCTGACGAAAAATATTTTCTTTTACTTTATTACCCCTCGAGACTACGCCTGCCTCGGCCCAACGTGGCTTAGGAATAACAAAGTCAAATAACACATTATAAACGCGAGCCTCTACTCTAGTTCACCTCAGCAAACACCGCAGCGTTTGACTTAGTTAAGTACCCGTAAATATACAACGGTCGTACTTCCTGCAGGAGAGCGTCCTAGGACCAAGGGTGGTGCGATCATGCCCATTCATCGCATAGTACTACCTATGTAAGGATCCAGACATACGTATACCACAGCCTGAGGGCTAGGTTTATACCCTTTATTTATAACGGTTTTAGGAACACATAGTTCCTTGTAAACAATTTCATAAAACAAGTTTGACTCATTTTAAAACAAGTTTAAAAGTTTGGGGGCGTATTCACCTTTTCTCTTTAGGATCGGCTTCACTCACCTTCCAAGGGTCTTTCCCTTCTTTATCTCGCACCTATTGTGCGAGTATAAATATTTGTTAGTCGGATACACGATCCGGCTTAAGACCTTTAGTCTTATTTTATATCTCAACCTCGATGAACCTTTAGTTCATTTTGTTTTACTTGAAAACCTTTAGTTTAAAAGTAAATTATAAACCTTTAGTTTATATTAAAAACCTGGCGTTTTTTCTTTTCCGAGAAACATTTTCTTTTTATTTTATTATTTAAGAATACTCATTATTCATTAAATAATATATTCATAACAAAGAGCATACATATATACCTATACACATATATACGTATCAATATTCAATATCTTTTCTTTCATTCATTTCTTTGTTATGTTTATTTCTCTTTTATCGAGGTATCGAGTATAACCGTGACATAAGGCTTAAGCCTTTAATATAATATTATATTATATTCAATTAACATTACACCTAACCTTATTGGCGTATTGGAAAACCCTACGAAATTTGGCAGCACTCCGACGCCGTTTTACTTCTTGATCAACTTTGGTTGTCAAATGATAACACCAAACTTCAACACTCGTTGACACGCTTTACGAGATTCATCGCCATTACAACAAACACCTTCTTGGTATATGGATGGAGGGTGGCACGCACTTCGAGGAAACGTTAGTACACAAACAAAGGATCGGGGCTCGCTTATCGAGGCAAATCGTTTATATGATTGGGTTATTCTAGAGAGAGGCTAGAGAGAGAAAGGAGAGCAGGTTTTAGATGTGTAAAATGGACACCCCATAGCTGCTATTTATAGGCAAATCTCGGAAGCCCATCGCGTACCGCGCCCGGTCACTGGGCACCCGTCGCGTACCGCGACGTAGCCCAGGTGAGTCACCCAGTAGGTATACCACGTGGTGACACGTGGCAGACGCCGTTCCACGTGGCGACACGTGGCAGACGTGTTGCCACGTGGTGAAACGTGGCGGCAGACGTTGCCACCGTGTGCCACGTGGCACACGTGTCACACTTTGTCAGACACCCCATCGCATACCGCGATGGGTTTTCCTTTTGACCCGGCGCGTACCGCTATGGGTCAAGAAAATAGAATTTTCATTTTTAACCCTCAACTTTGGATTTTGGCCATTTCAGTCCCTAGACTTTGGAAAGTTTGATACTCTGAACTCGAAATTTTCACGATGTTACATCCTCCCCACCTTGAAACAAATCTCGTCCTCGAGATTGCTTTACAAGAACAAGTGAGGGTATTTATTTCTCATTTCTGATTCGAGTTCCCAAGTATATTCGGGCCCTCTACGCTTGTCCCATTTTACTTTCACAATTTTCAACGTTCTTTTCTTTAATTTCTTTGTTTTCGAATCTTCGATTTGAATTGGACGTTATACGAATTTTAAGTTCTCATTTATTTTAACGTCTTTTAATGGCATCGCTAATGATTCATCGGTCAAACACTTACGTAGATTCGAAACATGGAATACATCATGTATCCCTTGCATTTCCTCGGGCAGTCGCAAACGGTATGCAACAGTGCCGATTTATTCAAGTACCTCAAAAGGTCCAACGAATCGAGGACTTAATTTTCCTTTCTTACCGAAGCAAACAACGCCTTTCCAAGGCGATACTTTCAATAAAACCTTGTCACCGACTTTAAATTCCAACGGCTTACGACTAACATCGGCGTAACTCTTTTGGCGATCACGTGCCGTCTTAAGTCTTTCTCGGATTTGGAGAATCTTGTCAGTGGTTTCTTGGACTACCTTGGGTCCATATAATTGATTGTCTCCTGTTTTAGACCAACACACGGGCGTTCTACACTTTCGGCCATATAACGCCTCGAATGGTTCGGTTTGAATACTTGCGTGATAGCTATTATTGTACGAAAATTCCATTAGGGGTAAGTGGTCATCCCAACTTCCACCTAAGTCGATCACGCAAGCGCGAAGCATATCTTCCAACATTTGAATCGTCCTTTCACTTTGCCTATCAGTTTGTGGATGATAGGCAGTGCTAAGGTTCAACTTTGTACCACGTGCTTGTTGGAAGCTTTTCCAGAAGTGAGACGTAAAACGACTGTCTCGATCAGAAATTATAGACAACAGTACTCCATGTAAAGCAACGATAGTGTTTACATAGATACGCGCTAATCTATCCATAGAGTACGTCTCATTAATGGGTATGAAGTGTGCGGATTTCGTGAGACGATCCACAATTACCCATATTGCATTGTTTTGTCGAGTCGTTTTCGGGAGTTTGGTAATGAAATCCATAGTGATTAACTCCCACTTACATACAGGAAGTTTGGGTTGTTGGAGCAATCCAAAGGCTTTTGGTGTTCAGCCTTTACTTTCAAACAAGTTAAACATTTCGCAACTTGCGAAGCGACGTCCCTTTTCATACCATTCCACCAATAGTTGGCTTTAAGATTGTGGTACATTTTATCGCTCCCGGGATGCATCATGTATTTTGACTTATGAGCTTCGTTCAAAATTTTCTCACGCAAACCTCCAACTATTGGTACCCAAATCCTATTGCCAAGTCTAAGTATACCATCATCACCTTTGACTAGCGAGTCGATGGTGCCTTTACGTTTTTCGTCGGAGATTTGGTTTTCATCGATTGCTTGAGTTTGCGCGGATTTGATTTGTTTGAAAAGATCGATTTGAAGTTCTAGGCGCAATGCTCGAACCCTTTTGGGCTTCTCATGTTCCTTGCGACTTAAGGCATCGGCCACAACGTTGGCTTTGCCTTCATGGTAAACAATCTCACAATCATATCATTGAGTGTTTCCATCCATCGCCGTTGGCGCATATTGAGCTCTTTTTGATCGAAAATGTGTTTCAAGCGTTTGTGATTAGTGTACACGGTAAATCTTACTCCATAGAGATAGTGCCTCCATATCTTAAGTGCAAAGATTATGGCGCCTAACTCTAGATCGTGAGTTGTGTAATTCTTTTCGTGTACCTTTAGTTGACGAGAGGCGTAAGCGATAACTTTCTTGCGTTGCATTAGTACACATCCTAAACTAGAATGGGACGCATCACTAAAGACATAAACTCACTTGCAGGTCCATACTTGTGGTGCATAGAGGTTCCTGAAATTCAAGAAGTGCTCAAAGATTTTCACGAAGGTGTATGTGGCAACCACACAAAGGGAAGAGCATTATTCTCCAGGATACTTAGGACTGGGTACTTCTGGCCGACAATGAAGAAGGATGCAATGGAATATTCGAAAAAGTGTGATGCTTTCCAAAGGCATGCAAATATCCTTCACCAGCCAACAGAACCAATGTATCCTATATCCTCTTCATGGCGTTTTATGAAGTGGGGAATGGACATTGTTGGTAAGCTACCAAAGGCACCAGGTGGAAAGGTCTTTATGCTTGCTACAACAGACTACTTCTCCAAATGGATTGAAGCAGAAGCATTCGTGCAAGTCCGAGAAAGGGAAGTTATATCCTTTATTAAACAAAATATTATAACTAGATTTGGCATTCCTTCTGAGATTATTTGTGATAATGGTTCCCAATTTATTGGGAAAAGAACAACTAACTTTTGTGACAGCTAGGGCATCAAGATGATTACCTCTACTCCATTGCATCCTCAAGCTAATGGTCAAGCGGAGTCTAGCAACAAAATCATTATCAACAATCTAAAGAAGAAGCTAGGATCCAAGAAAGGAAAGTGGGCCGAGGAGCCACCTTATGTTCTTTGGGCCGACATGACAATACCAAAAAATGCAACAGGCCAAACACCCTTCTCATTGGTGTTTGGATCAGAAGCCGTTATCCCCACAGAAATGGTGGTTCCTACAGCAAGAACGAGCATCCGTGATCCTAAGGCCAATGAAGAAATTCTTCTTGAAGACTTGGATATTGTTGAAGAACTCAGAGACCTGGACAAGATCAGAATGGCAGCTTATCAACAACGGGTAGCTGGGGCGTACAAAAAAAGTATAAGGATCAGGAGATTTCAAGAAGGAGATTTAGTTTTGCGGAAAGCCTTCCAAAATATGACCAATCCAGCTGATGTGAAGTTAGCACCCAAATGGGAAGGTCCTTATCTAATCGAGTCAGAGGCAGGAAATGGGGCATATCATTTTCTCACTATGGAAGGCGGCAGGTTACCAAGAGTATGGAATGCTATCCACCTCAAAAAATACTTTTTCTGATCAGGATCAAGTATCCTCTGAGGATTGAGTATCCTTAAAGGATCAAGGATCCCCAAAATTGGTAATATCTATCTGATTATTTATCCTTTTAAATTTCTTATTACTTATTTAAGGATAATGTATTCTTAACATTTTTGTTTCTTCCAAGTTTTAAGTATCAATGCAGGATATTAATAAGATGTGTAATAATCAAGAGGTTGGCCACCTCTCCTTTACATTTAAGGTACTAAGCTGTTTTGGACAAAAATCTACTAAGGATAATGTATCCAAATCTGTTATGTGAGGTTTAGTGCTAAAAAGACAATATTGAATGTGTAATCGAAATCTTGGTAAACACAATAATTTGATCACGAGGGAAAAAGCCCTTGAATACGATAATCTTACTTCGGTCAAAACTTAACAAGGTAATCTTTGATCAAATGACTTCGGTCAAGGATTCACGAGGTAATCTTTGGTCGAATCACTTTGGTCAAGGATCAACGAGGTAACCTTTGGTCGGATAGTACGTGATTATAGTAATCTCCGGCACAAAAAACCCCCGGACGGTGAAAACTATCACCATCAAGTTTATTAATGGTAAAAAAGTGGTTACAAGTGTTGGAGTTGTTGATCAACGATTACCATCGAGCTAAGTGTGTGTGAGATTATAGAGAATTTATGAGCTATAATCTGCAGTAGTAAACTAGTGAACCGTGTGTGTCCTAGGGTTGATCACAACTCAAATATTTATAAAGAAAAAAAAAATAACTAACTAACAATAACTCCTAAAAATCCGCAAGTCCTCCACTAGCCACTCCCATCACTTTGACCACGTGCCATAGAAGTCCAGTAGCGAAATAAGTGGAAGAATAAATCTAGGAGCCGTTAATGTTGATAAATATCAACATTCATATGAGAAATAACCGTTAACATCACCAAATACCGAGGATCCATGATCCTGACATAGTTCTGGAACTCTTCAGAAGGATAATTGACCCAGACACGTCTTCAAGAATAACATATCCTCAGTACTCAGTTATTTGTGACACAACAAGAAGTCCTATAAATGCGCCACATTCCCACTATCTTCATCCACAACTTTGATCACGTGTTTGACAAGTTCAATAGCGAGATACCCGGTGGAATAAGTCTTGGCGTCGTGATACTAATTAAATAACAACCTACACACAAGAAACAATTGTTAATAATACCAATTACTGAGGACCACTGATCCGGACATGATATGTCTAAGGATAACTGATCCAAGAACATATGTCAGGATAACGTATCCACAGTGTCAAATTTCCGTGCCCTAACAATTGCCCCCAAAATGGCGGTTGTGATAATATCGCAACTGTCATTTTCCTTTAAATTCAGACTTCCTGCAAAAACATATGAGATTTGACAAGCTAGATATAATTATCATATATATATATATATATATATATATATATATATATATATATATATATATATATATAGTTTCCTTGAGAACTTCCTTTCAAGCTATATATCCGAAACCTCTTATTCTTCCTGCAAGTCATGAACAGCTAGTTATACTTGATTAACCCGAGTAGATGGTCCATCTTTCGAATGGTGAAATCCGGGTTAAGATTTTTGGTAATTGCAAGTAAGTTTAATAAATAGTATCTTTTAACTATCTGTTGATTGTCTGTTATTTTGAAAGTTTGTCTGATATAGCTTTAGACTGTTGAAAGTTTTGAGAAATATTCTTTAGTAAAAAGTTTTTAGGATAAAATATCCTTGCAAAAATCAACCAGGATCTTAAATCCTTATAAAAATAGATTGAGAATAATGAATCCTTATATCTATAAAGATATAAACTGAAATCAAATAAGTGTAAACCGATAAACTGAAATCATACCGTAAGGTCTAATTAGACCTAGGTTACCATCAGTAATAATCCTTCTGTGATCCTGGTAGAAGCAATTTAAGGATTTTGAATCCATAAGTCTTGATCTTCATAATGAACTTAGAAACTCTGTTGCAAACAACTTATAATGTTAACTGGGATTAAATCCAACAAGCTGGGGACAAGCCCAAATAATAAATTGGGGACAAGCCCGTGAAACTGGGGACAAGCCCGTGTAATCTGGGGACAATCCCGTGTAATCTGGGACAAGCCCGTGTAATCTGGGGACAAGCCCGTGTAACTGGGGACAAGCCCAAAACTGGTGTTAAACTGGCGACATGGCCCCTGAGAAGAGGTGAAAACCCCTTAAACCTTAGGATTAAACTGGCGGACAAGGCCCTTGAGAAGAGGTGAAAACCCCTTAAATCTTAGGATTAAACTAGCGACAAGGCCCTTGAGAAGAGGTGAAAACCCCTTAAACCTTGGGAAATGGTACGTCTACTATAATTCTTAGGATCCTCCATATAGCCGGAAATAACGAAATTGTCAGCCACTAAACGTGTACTGGTCTCGCTGCCCCGGACTATACATCGGATAGCGTGCGCAACTGGAGATCGTGAGAAAGGTGAAAACCTTTAAACCGTAGGGGATATAACCATCGGGGGTCATATCCAAACATGGGCTAGGCCAAGAGAAATAAGATGATACCTCAAATGCAAAGGAGAGGTGGCCAACCTCTTGAACATCAAATGATTCATTATAATCCTGCATGGTTATTCAAAAGTTGGGAAAAAAATAAAGTGTTAAGAATATATTATCCTTAAATTAAGAGTAATAATTCAAAAAGAATAATTGATCAGAAAGATGTTACCGAATTAAGGATCCTAGATCCTTTTTTGGATAATATATCCTCTCAGGATAATGGATCCTGATCAGAAAAAAATATTTCTTGAGATGGATGGTATTCCATGCTCTTGGTAACCTGTTGCCTTCCATTGTGAGCAAATGATATGCCCCCTTTCCTGCTTCCGACTCAATTTGATAAGGTCCTTCCCATTTGGGCGCTAGCTTCCCATCAGCCGGATTTGTTGTGTTTTGGAAGGCTTTCCTTAACACTAGATCTCCTTCTTGAAATCTTCTGATTCTGATATTTTTGTTGTATGCCCCAGCTACCCTTTGTTGATAAGCTGCCATTCTGATCTTTGCTAGGTCTCTGAGTTCTTCTATAATATCCAAGTATTCAAGAAGTATTTCTTCATTGGCTTCAGGATCACGGATGCTCGTTCTCGCAGTAGGAACCACCATTTCTGTGGGAATTACTGCTTCAGATCCAAACACCAATGAAAAGTGTGTTTGGCCTGTTGCGTTCTTTTGAGTTGTCCTGTCTGCCCAAAGAATATAAGGAAGTTCTTCAGCCCATTTTTCCTTCTTGGATCCTAGCTTCTTCTTTAAATTGTTGATGATAATCTTGTTGCTAGACTCTGCTTGACCATTGGCTTGAGGATGAACCGGAGTGGAAGTAATCATTTTGATGCCCCAACTGTCACAAAAGTTTGTTGTTCTATTCCCGATAAACTGGGAACCATTGTCACAAACAATTTCAGCAGGAATACCAAATCTAGTTATAATATTTCGTTTAATAAAAGATATTACTTCCCTTTCTCGGACTTGTACAAATGCTCGGCCTAAATCCATTTGGAGAAGTAGTCAGTCATAGTAAGCATAAATACTTTTCCACTGGGTACTTTTGGTAGCTTGCCTACAATATCCATACCCCATTTCATGAAAGGCTATGAGGAGGATATAGGATATAGAGGCTCCGCTGGCTGATGAAGGATGTTCACGTGTCTTTGACAAGCATCACATTTTCTTAAATATTGCACTGCATCCTTCTTCATTGTTGGCCAGAAGTATCCTGTTCTGAGTATCCTAGAAAATAATGCTCTTCCACCTGTGTGGTTGCCGCAATCTTCTTCGTGAAAGTCTTTAAGTACTTCCTGGATTTCAGGATCCTCGATGCACCTCAAGTATGGACATGCAAGAGATTTTCTGTATAGCATATCATCTAATAAAATATATTGCGATACCTTGAGTCTGAAGGATCTTGGATTCTCCATAGCTGGGATCTCTCCAGTCTGAATGTACTTTTTGATCGGGAGGATCCAGGATCCTTGATTGTCCGAGGATAATGGATCCCAAAGTACAATCTGCTTATCACTTGTTATTTCCCCAACTTCTTGCTCTCCTATTGCTGGCGAGAGTATGTGAATAATTGGGATCTTCGTATTTTCTAGTATTTTTAGGGATGAGGCTAAATTTGCTAAGGCGTCTTCCCAGCATTTTCCTCTCTTGGTACCTGTACTATACTAAACACTTTGAAGGATTTTGCTAATTCCTTCACAATTTCTAAATATTTTATCATATTTTCACCTTTTACGGTATAAGAACCGTTAAAGTGGTTAGTAATGAGTAAAGAATTCATATAAACTTGAAGATACCTGATCCTCATACTTTTGGCTAAAAGTAAACCTGATATGAGTGCTTCGTATTCTGCTTCATTGTTGGTAGCTTGGAATGCACATGCAATGGACTGGGGTATTATGTCCCCTGTGGCGATTTCAGTAGTATGCCCAGTCCCGTTCCTCTTACGTTGGATGCTCCATCTGTGAAGAGGATCCAAGGATCCTTGGTCTTTTCCAGTTGTTGGATCTCCAAGTCAGCTTCTTTTTGTAGATCACTAGTGAAATCAGCCACAAAGTCCGCCAGTGCTTGAGACTTGATTGCTGTTCTCGGCTCGTACTGGATATCATATGCACTTAACTTCACTGCCCATTTGGCCATTCTACCTGATAACTTCGGTTTTCTAAGAACATTCTTCACAGGATAATTAGTTCTCAAAACAATAGGATGAGTTTCAAAATAGTGTCTCAATTTAGTAGAAGCCATAATTAAAGCAAGAATTAATTTTTCAAGATGAGAGTACCTGGCTTCTGCATCTAACAGACTCTTACTTACATAATATAAGGGGTGTTGTTCACCTTCATGATC
The DNA here is from genome assembly GCF_021521415.1 of Bidens hawaiensis. Taxonomy (NCBI): domain Eukaryota; kingdom Viridiplantae; phylum Streptophyta; class Magnoliopsida; order Asterales; family Asteraceae; genus Bidens; species Bidens hawaiensis. The sequence continues at coordinate 86,870 of NW_027498250.1, read as the reverse complement.
CTTGACTAGAACAACACTTACTGCATCACCTGAAACTACTAGGTATAAATACAAGGATTCTCCGTCCACAGGCTTCATTAAGGATGGTGCTGAGGATAAGTAATCCTTCAACGACTTGAGCGCAGCCTCATGCTTTTCTATCCATTCAAACTTCTTATTCTTTCTAAGAATATCATAGAAGTCTTTGCATTTTTTGGAGGATCTTGAGATGAATCGGTTGAGAGTAGCTATTCTTCCCGTTAGTTTTTGGACGTCTTTGACGTTTGCAGGCGACTTAAGGTTGATGATGGCTTCAATATGTTCAGGGCTTGCTTCAATTCCTCTTTTAGTCACCTTATATCCCAGAAACTTTTCAGCCTTAACACCAGAGTGGCATTTTGACGGATTCAGTTTCATGTTATATTGGTCAAGGATATTGAATGCTTCCTCGAGGTCTCTAAGGTGATCCTCAGCTTTCTTTGATTTTACCACCATATCATCTATGTAGACCTTCATAGTCTAGCCCAACTGATCCTTGAACATCATGTTGACCAGTCTTTGGTATGTTGCCCCTGCATTTCTTAGTCCAAACGACATAGCAGTATAACAGTATATGCCCGGTAGGAGTCATGAATGCTGTATCCTCTTGATCAGATGGTTCCATCTGAATTTGTTGAAATCCAGAGGAAGCATCCATAAAAGTAAGCATTTCATGTCCTGCCGTTGCATCCACCATGGAATCTATATGTGGTAATGGGAAAGGATCCTTGGGGCATGCCTTGTTTAAATCAGTAAAATCGACACACACCCTCCACTTTCCATTCTTTTTTGAAACAACGACCACATTAGCTAGCCATCGAGGATATTGAACCTCTCTGATCATACCGGTCTTAAGAAGTTTTTCAACTTCTTCTTGTATGATCTTGTTCCTCTCAGAAGCAAATTTCCTTCGCTTATGATGGACGGGTTTAACAGATAAATCTAGGTCGAGTTTATGAGTGATTACCTCTTTTGAAATACCTGTCATGTCCGAGTGCTTGAAGGCAAAAGTAGATCTTCTTCGCCCTAAGAAGGATATTATATCCTCCTCAATCTTACTGGGGATACTAGATCCTAGGAACACCTTTACTTCTTGATCCTCGGGGTCCAATGATACTTCTTTAAGGTCTTTCTCCTGAGCTTCCAGCACGTCCCTAGGATGTTGCTGTAGTTGCTATGCTATAGTCTACTTGGCTGTTGGCTTCATTGACGATGAATAATAGTTCCTAGCCTCCGCTTGATCACCCACTATCTTTACAACTCCCCAAGGAGTAGGTAGCTTGATGCATTGGTGATAAGTTGAGGCTACAGCCTTCATTCCATGAAGCCAAGGCCTACCTAAAATAACATTGCAACAAGATAGGTTATCTATAACACAAAACTTTTGATATGAATTTAACCCTTCGATATAAATTGGGAGGTTGATGTCCCCCAATGTTTCTTGGCTTCACCACTGAAACTGACCAGCACCGATGTTCTAGGAACGATTTCTGAATCCGGGATGTTCATCTTCTCGAGGACATCATGTTGGATAATGTTGACTGAGCTGCCACCGTTAACTAGGATCCTGCGTACATAATGGTTAGAGATAAATAAAGTAATAATCAAACCGTCGTGATGAGGATCCTGAATGTTCATCTTGTCTTCCTCATCGAAGAAGATTCTCTTGTCTGTTGTTAAGGTGGTTGACACTATTGGTCTATCTCCGTTGTCCATCTTTATCTCTTTGGCAAGTCTTTTTGCCGCAGAGAAAGAAGTTCCACATATGTCTGAACCTCTGGAGATGAAATTGATCGCCTGCATATCCAGCTTGTCCTGATGAGAATCCTGGATCCTTAAATTGAAAAAGATTCTCTGATCAGTCACTCGGGTAGTAGGAATGAGTGGCCTTCTCTCATCGTCCAACTCGAATTCTTCTATAGGATTTTCTTTTGTGGCACAAGAATCTTGAAACAATTCGTAGTCTCTAGAGACAAAGTTGATCACATGAGCATCTGGTGGTGGTGGTGTTGCTTTTTGTGGAAGTTCTTCAGGATCCTGGATCTTGGATTTTTTCCTTCCCAAGAGTTCTTTAAAGTAACCCTTGCTTAGGAGGTATCCAATTTCCCTCCTTAAGCTGATGCACTCGTCTGTGGTGTGGTCAAAGTCTTCATAGAAAGCGCACCACTTTGACTTGTCCTTGAAGCCGACAGTCTTCTCATTCTTTTGCGGCCATCTCGCTTTTTCTCCCAGATCCTTCATGACACAGATCAAGCTATGAGTATCTACAGAGAAATAATAGTCGGAGATGCAGGGATAGTCTTCATCGTCATCTCCTTCTTCAACTGCCCATACGTTCTAGTTGGTGAACTTAGTGTATGACATAGAATTGTTGTTCCTGTTCCAGGATCCTTTATTCTTTTCAGGGGTTTCTTGTTTTGTTTGTCCCCCAAGATGATCCTGGATCCTTCTGTCTTCTTCCAACCAGATGTATCTTAATGCTCTGTTTCTGACTTCATCTAATGTCCTGCATGGAGTCATCACTAAATCATCATAAAAGGGGGAGCTCTTCTGAATTCCCATCTTGAATGCTTCAACAGCAGTAGTCATATCAAGATTTTGGATTTCTAGATCCTCTTTGCCGAATCTGGTAACGAAATCCCTAAGGGATTCATCACTAGGTTGGACAACACGATATTAATCACTGGTTAACCTCTCAAATTTCTGACTACAGGAAAATTGAGTGTTAAATAAGTTAACTAAGTGAGAGAAAGAAGTAATTGAAAAAGGAGGAAGACTTAGTAGCCATTTTAGAGCGGCTCCCGTTGGTGTGGATCCAAAGCCTTTGCACAGACAAGCTTCTTTGAGTCTCTCTGGAATAGGATTGATCTCCATCCTTTCCCTATACTGTGCTACATGTTTTTCCGGATCAGTGGTCCCGTCGTAAGTTTTCATATTCGGAGTCTGGAAACGCTTTGGGATTTCAGCTTCATAGATAGGTGGAGCAAATCTGGATACTTTGTGGCTTCTCTCAGGTATCTCGGGGATTGGTCTTATGACTCCGGGAACACTGGATATCATATCCTTGAGCTTCTGCAACTCCTTGGCCATAACTTGGTTGATACCTGCATCCTGCACGAAACCACGGTTAGCATCTAAGGGTAAAGGATCGTACAAGTTACCTCTTTGCTGAGTGAAGGTTGGCATCTCGGATGAGTAGATGGGGTATGAGGAGTCTGCGATAAGAGTTGGTCCTCCAGAGGCTATGGTTTGCATGGGGATTATGTCTCATTCATCGACTTCAGAGGATCGTTGATGTTGGACTCCTGAGGATCCTTGATTTGGAAAGAAGGATCCTTGATTCAGAATGAAGCATTCTTGAGGTTGGGCACCATAGGATCCTTGTGGAAGGGTGGTTGATCCTTGCCGATAATACGAGGATCCTTGATTCTACTGAGCCATGGATCCTTGTTGGAGATTAGTCGACCTTGGCGGATCTAACGAGAATCCTTGAGCCTGTTAACCCATGGACCTCTGCTGAAGGATATATGATCCTTGCTGAAATAGCGGGGATCCTTGGGCCTGTTGACCCATGGACCCTTGTTGAAGGATAGATGATCCTTGTGAAAATTGAGCCATGGATTCTGGACTGGTGAAATCTAGCATCCTTGGCATCAGGGGGGTGAGTTCCTCTGCTGGCCTCTTGTTCTTCTTGAGATCTTCTATCTCACGGAGGATCCTCTGGTTGGTCTTGTTCTGCTGCTCCATGTATGCTTTAACCTGCGAAAACATAGATGAAACATCACTGTTAGTATTAACCACCGGGGCAGCAGCAACGGTTTTTGAGCTCTGGAAGACTGGTAGTTGCTTCTTGCTCCCAGCAGCAGCAGGCCGTTGCGTTCCCGTAATTGGCGGAGGCATCGGGGGCAAAGTCCTTGATGAGAGAGGAACCGTAGATTGCATGGTTGATGAAGCAGAGGTTGATTGAGAGGCCATTGATAGTGATATGGGTATGAAAAAGTTGAGAATGATAGGAATAATATGGATTATAGCACCAATTGTTTCACGGTTGGCGCCAAATTGTTTTGGACAAAAATCTGCTAAGGATAATGTATCCAAATCTGTTATGTGAGATTTAGTGCTAAAACGACAATATTGAATGTGTAATCGAAATCTTGGTAAACACAATGATTTGATCACGAGGGAGAAAGCCCTTGAATACGATAATCTTACTTCGATCAAAACTTAACAAGGTAATCTTTGATCAAATGACTTCGGTCAAAGATTCACGAGGTAATCTTTGGTCGAATCACTTCGGTCAAGGATCAACGAGGTAACCTTTGGTCGGATAGTACGTGATTATAGTAATCTCCGGCACAAAAAACCCCCGGACGGTGAAAACTATCACCATCAAGTTTATTAATGGTAAAAAGGTGGTTACAAGTGTTGGAGTTGTTGATCAACGATTACAATCGAGCTAAGTGTGTGTGAGATTACAGAGAATTTATGAGCTATAATATGCAGTAGTAAACTAGTGAACCGTGTGTGACCTAGGGTTGATCACAACTCAAATATTTATAAAGAAAAAATAAAATAACTAACTAACAATAACTCCTAAAAATCCGTAAGTCCTCCACTAGCCACTCCCATCACTTTGACCACGTGCCATAGAAGTCCAGTAGCGATATAGGTGGAAGAATAAGTCTAGGAGCCGTTAATGTTGATAAATATCAACATTCATATGAGAAACAACCGTTAACATCACCAAATACCGAGTATCCATGATCCTGACATAGCTCTGGAACTCTTCAGAAGGATAATTGACCCAAACACGTCTTCAAGAATAACATATCCTCAGTAGTCAGTTATTTGTGACACAACAAGAAGTCCTATAAATGCGCTACATTTCCACTATCTTCATCCACGACTTTGAGCACGTGTTTGACAAGTTCAATAGCGAGATACCCGGTGGAATAAGTCTTGGCACCATGATACTTATTAAATAACAACCTACACACAAGAAACAATTGTTAATAATACCAATTACTGAGGACCATTGATCCTGACATGATATGTCTAAGGATAACTGATCCAAGAACATATGTCAGGATAACGTATCCACAGTGTCAAATTTCCGTGCCCTAACATAAGCTATTTCTTAAGGATATCCTATCCTAAAAATTTTACTCAAAATTATTTCTTCAAATTCTCAATAAGACTAAGATTACACCCAATATGCTTTCAAAATAATAATTAACAAACAAATAGTCAAAAGATTTATATTATTAAACGTAAGCCACTTGGACTTATCCAAAATCCTTAACCCATATTTCACCATTCAAAAGATGAACCATCCACCCAGGTTAAGTAAATGTTACTAATTGTTCATAAGTGTAGGAAAATAAAGAACAGGGGCAACAAAGGTTTCATCCCCACAAACAGAGGATCCATCCACCTTTGCTACCCTCGAAAATTGTCTTAAGGATCATAGATCCTTTACCCTAATTAATACTGTCTATTACAAACCATAGTTATTGTTCATAAAAACATCATAAAACAAAATAAAGAAAACGGGCTCTGGCCTTGTCTTCTATATCTTTCATTGCCCGTTTATGCAGTTGCTTCATCCTCCACCGCTGCTTCCTTTCCTCCTTTAGCTTCATCCACATCCTTCACTCCGCTTATACCTGCTCCACCTGCATCAGCCATCTCACTTTCTTCTTCGTCCTCACCTCCACCCAAGTCAGACAAAGCTTGCTTCCATTGCTTGACGTCCGACGAGGATTTGTCAAAGGATGGGTCATTTGCCTCAGTCACCAGCTTGATCCTAGCTTGGAGGACCGATTTGGCTGCCCAAATCTTTGCTTCGTTAGTAGCCTGGTTGATCTCATCTTGCATTTGGACCGCGAGTGTGGATGCATGATCCTCCGCCAATTTCTTCTCCTTGGTCATTTTGGAGAGGGCCTTGTCTTTAGAAGCAACCATGGACCTCATCATGGCAAGGGTCTCTTCGTAATCTCCAACGATCTTCTCATGATGGCTTCGGGCAGAATTGATGGCCTATAAAAGAAAACAAGACAGAATTAGAAGAATACTTGAGCAGTAAGGATTGAAAGAATAAAGGATCCTTACGGTCGAAAGCATATCCAGAAGCTGTTTTTAGGTCTCAAAGGGGTTATCTGGTTGTGACTGGACGAGGCTCAGTTATTAGAGAGGACTTGAAGGTTTCCTTATTTGTGAACATGCAGTCGATATCTTCGAGTGAGAACTTGGATGCGGATTTCCCTGACTTCTGAGCACCTGTAAACCAGGATCCACAGATAAGTTGGCAATTATATTTTTATAATTATTGAAATTAGTTGTAAAAATACTTACTTGACATGTTTGATTCTGAATATGCCTCCTGAAAAGCTTCAATAAACCTAGCTTGAAATGTTCTTATTGTAGGATCCAATGATAAGAATATCTTAATTCTGTCTTCGACTCCAGGCAGATCAGATAGCAAACCAAAGTTTTCAACTACACAAGTAATGAAAAGTATTAATAAAAGAATCGAATATACTTCCTTGGTTACCTAAGGATCCTAGATCCTACCCTTTCGGATCCACTTTTTGGGAAGGCCGGGTCCACCTGGAATGGAATCCCTTGTTACAAAGAAAAATTGATTCTTCCAGAGTGTATCGTTCTGAGTAACCTTAGAGATGGGAGTCACTTGATGAGGTTTCGATTAGAAGACAAAACGTTTGGAACCATGGGTAACTAGGTTGTATAGGTATGCTAACTCCGCTAAGTCGAACTCGACACCCTCCTCTTCGATTATCCTCTCTATGGTATGAAGAACTCTCCATAACATCGGCATGGTCTGGACACATCTGATTCCCATCAAGGTGATGAATCTTTGGGTGAGATCAGGAAAGGGATACTTGAAACCTATTAGAAATGGTTGGGCCGGAAAACAAACCCAGTTGGTGGATGTGCAATCGCTGCGGGTTGTGGAGTCGAAGGGTCGAAAAACAGTGTTGGCCGGGAAAAGTGAATGGGTGTTATCCATCTCTGGATCCGTAAACTTACAAATCTCGGAGGACGGGGCAATGAGGATACCTTGCGAGTAGTGTTCGTCGGGGTCGGAATGCTCAGAAGAGGAAGAAGATACAGAAATAGAAGACATGATTGAAAGAAAAAAGAGATAAGGATATCTGAATTACGGCTGAATATGTGATTATAAAAGGGTTATGATCATCGCATATATAGGCGGCGTATAATTATGGTTTATTGATAATAACTCCCTGATACATGTCTATTCATCTTCTTTTTTGCAGGGATTTGAAATTCAAAACGACAGCTGTGTTACACAATCACCCGCCATTTTGGGGGCAATTGTTAGGGCATGAATTTTATGCTGAGGATCCATTATCCTTGACTATCTTGTGGATAGATTATCCTTAAGATATGTTTTAAGTTATGAAGGATCAAGGATCCTCGGTATTACTTATTTACTATTGATTGCGTTTGAATGGTGAAGTGATAGGAAGGTATAACGACTTTATGACTCGGTCTACCGAATGTTTCGCTACAAGGCACCCGCGGCACGTGGTCAAGTCTGAAGACTAAGCTAGTGGGAGAAGTGGCAGATTTATAGGACTTCCTGTTGAATCACCAACAACTGAGTACTAAGGATATATCATTCTTGAAGACGTGCTTGGATCAATTATCCTTCTGAAGAAGTCTCTAGCTGAGCCTGGATCCAAGATCCTAAGTCAACATTGTTATTAATGGATGATTATCATATGAAGTGTAACGATTCCGGCAAATTCAGGTATACCCTAGCCGGAATATACTATTTACGTGTTATTCAATACTGAATATATGAATTATAATGTGTTTATACGAGTATATAAGATTCACAGTACGAATTATACTCGAATGAACAGTTAGTCGTATTAGAATTACGATTAACCGATGAACGGTTATTGAAACCCGAACGAATCGGGGATTACGTCATAGATGAAATATATGATGTTTAGTAAGGTTTACGAAGTATTAAGGCTTCGGGATAAGTGAATTATAGCACAGAAAAAGGATTTCGATTTATTAGTACGTCGGTACGTTAAACGAAACCTTTAACATCAAACCAAGCAAGAGACGATCGATCAAGCCGAAAAAGATGCACAATGACTGACAATATGATGTGTTGAGTCAATAAATGTCATGGTTTAAGTTTTTAAAGTTTTTAAATCAGTTTTATATAAATTTCATTTTTAAGCCGAAAAAACGACCGTTTTAGCCTCGTTTTAAGCCGAATTAAGCGTTTAACCAAAAAACGAACTGAACCAGATTATCCACAATGTTATCTGGATTACACAATCCAAATGTGTGGCCATGGTTGGAGTTGTGGGCCCCCCTCCCCACCTTACTATGGACCGATCGGTCCATAGCCTCACATATACACATTTCATTTTCTTTTTTTAACATCCCAACCCCAACTTTCTCTCATCAATCTTCAATAATCATCCAAAGATCCAAGTTTTTAAGCAAGAAAACGAGGTATAGACCGAGTCATAATCGTGTTATTCTTCTTTTCTTGATTCATTTACAAGGAAATGAGGTTTCAAATAAAAAATGGGTGAAAACCGGAGATGAAACCGATTCTTGGAGGATCAAGTGATGTATACAAGTTATACAAAGGATCTTGGTCCAAGAAAGTAGTTAAAAGAGTTAAAAACGAATTTTTACGGTCAAAATCTTTGTTTTGATGTTTTAATCGAAACCATGAAAGAAATGGCTTGATTGTGGGTATAACTTGCTTGGTGTGGTGGTGTTGTGCTTGTAAGTGTTGTATCTAGTGGCTAGCAAAGGCTAGAAACCAAGATCTTTGCGATCTAACGCTAGAAAACACAAGATAGTTCGGTTTTCGTATGATTTAGATAATTTGGACAGATTGTGATAGACCTAGAGTTGGGTCACGAAATTTCACAAAGATGATCTACACATGAAAATATGAGATCTGTGAATTTTTGGTAATTTTTGGATAAAGGATGAATATTTGGTGAATTTAATGCTCGGTTTTGGCCAAAAATGGTGAAAAATAGCTAAACATCATGAAAAATTCTGGAAAATTTAAGATAATCTTTTTATAACATATAAAAGTCACACACAAAATTTCAGGTTCATTGGAGAAGTCTAAGTAGGCTTTTCGGTAAAACGAGTTCTAGGGATTTCTAGCTCGGTTTTGGTAAAAATGGCATGAAAAATGAGTTTTTGGTTCTGGAAAAATTACAGGGAACTATGTGGGTGACAGGGGTCATCCCAGAAAAATTTGGGATTTTTCGAAGGTCGTTTGGTATTTTCGACATATTTGGTGTTTAAATGACGTTTAAATATGGTTAAATAAATTTTAGATATAAAAATTAATTCTGGAAAAATTTTATAAAATTCCTTACTGTCAAAATATGGTTTGTACAAAATTTCAAGGTCCGAGACTAAACGGATATTTATTTGTGCTAAATGGAACTTAAAAACAAACTTTTAAAGCTTAAAATGTGTAAACCGGCAAAGTTCCCCTAAGCGAGCTGACTGGTGTTTGAAAACCTTAAAAATGGATGATTTTTATGAAACTAAGTTAATCAAGTAAAATAAATCATCCGAAAATAATTCGGATGATTTGGGTAATTTTACCCGACTTAACCGTTTCCGGTGTATTAAAGGCGGAAACGGGCCCCGCGGCCAAACGGGGTGTCTAACCGAGCTCTAATTTCACCACTTTAATGAAAATATCAATAACAACTATTTTCAGGTCGTGTGTGGTCAAACTCATTTTTTGAAAACATAAAGACGGATAACCGTGCTAGGCACGCAAAACGAGAAAACAAACTAACGGTAGTTTTGACTAAAGAACCCTAAGTGATATCACAATCTAAGTCCTGAGAAGTGTATCGGGGTTAACATGGTCCCCGGATCGTGTACGGTACTGGGTTAACAGTGTCCCCGGACGTACCGGTTAACACGAATTTAAGTTATATTGATAGAAATTGTGTAGTAACGATTTGGGGATCGTATTACAGATCTGTACCAGTAGCCGTGCACCGTAGTACATCTTGCTCACAAGAAGGTGAGTTTTCACGAGCCCCTTTTTACTGAACTGTTTTAAATATTTTCACGGGCGGAAAGCATGTTTCTATCAAAGTGTCTAAGTACATGCTAATCGCATGGAAACGAATGTATTTATATAATGTTTATTGTACGGAAATCATACGGTAATGTATTAAGATGGTAATTAACTGAGTTGCTAATATTGTAAGGCCCGAAACAGTGTCCTGGGGTAACCGAGTTCCCAGAGGTTATTAAATGTGTTCTGGGGTAACCGAGTTCCCAGAGGTTATTAAATGTGTTTCTGGGGTAACAGAGTTCTCAGAGGTTATTAAATGTGTTTCTGGGGTAACAGAGTTCCCAGAGGTTATTGGAAGTATTCTGGGGTAACAGAGTTCCCGGAGGTTAATCGATACGTTTTGGGGTTAATAGAGTTTTCACTTGTGAACTCAGTATAATTACATCACTTATTTATGATTTTTATAATGATTTGTCATGGTTTATTTAAATTAGTGAAACTCACCAACTATTCGTAGTTGACCCGTTTTCTTTACATGCTTTCTAGGTACGCTCAAATTGGAATGAGTGATATGTGTTCGATGCTGTGTGCTATTTTGTGGAAGTCTAGAGATCTATATTTTGCATTAAATATGTTAATGTACTATCGGTAACACTTATGTGATAACGCTTAGATGGTTATGAAACTCAGAACAATGTAATACGTTTAAATTAATGTAGTGGTGTTTTCTTTATAAACAATGCTGTTGATATCAGATGTGTCTGTTGCATCCCGTGTACGTTTCCGCTGCGGTTACGGGGTGTTACAGAACTTGGTATCAGAGCCATTGGTTATAAAAGAATTAGGATGTCTTTAAAAGATACCTAAAATATAACCAGTAGCTCAAGTATTATAGGATCTGAATATCAACTAATAATTTATTGTGACGAGATCGGGATGAACTTGGATGGAAAAGTGGGTTATTATGGTCCGAAACATAATAACAGACTTGTCTGCACGAGGGAATTCAGGGAAAGTCACGGGGGACTTTAATAGGTAAAATTGGCAACATACGTGCAAATATGTGATAATATTGTTATGTGGTCAAGTTGTATAAGTAAGTGTATATTAATTTGATTATGATTTACACTATGGAAAGAACTATATGTTTGTTAACTTGTGTGCAGGTAAAATGTCAAGAACTCCCAGTTTGTCGATTGAGGAGGACCCGGAGGAGGTCAGCTCCGGGGACTCTGGTAGCCCACTCGTAGCATCTAGCACAGAGCCTAGCGAGGCTAGCCTTAGGAGTTCCGGCCTGTCCTCCCCAGCTAGGATTGCCAGAGCCCCTACCCCACCCGCACCACAGGCCGCCCCTGCACCCCCCGGATTCGGACCCCGCCTCACGGCGCGGATCAGTATCCCACATGTCCGACCTACCTCTCCCCCACCCAGACCTGCTACCCGCAGGGGCGAGTCCTCCCGCTCTCAGCCCGAGCCTGCGACTCCACCTGTGTGGGGTCTTCCGAGACAGGAACGGGACGCGGCGGCCTGGCTCCGAGTGCTCACCGAACAGGTGAATGAGCACTCCGCCGCCCTGACGGTGGGAGTCCAGAGGAGGATGTACTTGGGGGATTGCATACTGGACCATCAGTATGCGATTGCCCAGCTGAAGAGGGAGTGCTCATACTCCCAATGGATGCTCAGCCGGATGGAGATGCGGGTCCGGGTTATGATGGCTGTGTTGGTGGTGTTGGTGGCGATATTGGTGGGGTTGGTTTACCACCGTGTTTAGTTGTGTTGGGATGGGAATAGACAGGGACCGTTTTTTTTTTGATACTCTGTGTAAGCAGTTAGTGGTGGTGCTAACATGGAGTGAATCTTGTTTAGTTATAATACAACCACTGGCCCTTAGGGGGGGTCTCTTTTGGGGCATATCAGTATAGATACTTTTGGGTATCATTCAAGCACTGACCCATTGCGGGTTATGTCGAGATGATGCCGACATAGGCCCTATGTAGGAAAACTTAACTAATGTAATAGTGACAGGAAAGTAATATGAACGGATGTTTGTGTAACATGTACTAACGTTTATTAATGAATGGAATGTTTGTTGTGTTTTATGATTGGAACTTGTATTGATTATATATATTTTCTTGATGTTGTGTAGAATGGCACCAAAACGTTCAGCCCAATTGTCGGAAGTGGACGTGAGCCGTCTGATTGCTCGCCAGTTGGAGGCGGCGATACCGGATATAGTATCGCGCATCGCCGCCAGTATTAACAATTCGACCAATCCAACCCCTCCGAGCAATCAAACTACCACCAATAATAACGGGGAACAAAATGCTAATCCTCCACAAAACGATAACACGATTCCGAGTAATGACGCACCGCCTATGGTGGTCGCTACAGACAGTAATGGCCCTATACCTACGGTAGAGACGAACCGTACTGAACCGATTCGTGCATCCAGGGGATGTTCGATCAAGGACTTTATGTTGTGCAAACCTCTAGAGTTTAGCGGGTCTGAAGGACCAAATGGGTTAGTTAAATGGATCGAGAAAATAGAATCCGTGGTGAATATCAGCAACTGCCTCGAGGATTGTGTTGTTAAGTATGCTGCCTGTACATTCACGGACCATGCCTTGACATGGTGGAACACGATAGTGCAGACCCGGGGCCAGGCGGCGACAAACCGCATGACCTGGACGGAGCTCAAGGCTCTTGTACTGGAACATTTCTGCCCGAAAAACGAATTGCAAAAGTTAGAAAATGAATTGTGGAACCTGGAAATGCAGGGGGCAGACCATTTGGGTTATACGAATCGGTTTAATGAGTTGTCGCGATTGGTACCATGGTTGGTCACCCCAGAGTCGAAGAGGGTGGAGCGTTATATTTGGGGGCTAACTCCAGTTGTAAGGAGTATAGTCAATTCTGGGGGACACCAGACGTATGAGGGTGCGGTGACGCAAGCTGGTATCGTCACGTATGATTTCGTAAGAAGCGGGTCACTGAAGGTGGCAGGAGAGTCCGCTGGGGGGAAGCGGAGTTCACATGACCATAGGACCCAGGAAAAGCAGCTAGGTAAACGTGCTAGACCCACTGCCCAGAACTACGCCATGACTAGTTCGGGCGGAAGGCAAGAACCGCAGAAGGGAACGTTTCCTAAGTGTGGGAAATGTGGTTACCACCATGGTGGCGTGTGCAGAGAGGTGGTGTGCCACCGGTGTGGCAGGATTGGACACTACGCACCAAATTGTAAGACAAATCTGAACAACCTGAACCGACAACCGCAACCTATCCGTGCGCAGCCATTTAAGACCCAACCAGCCCGACAGCAGAACCCGCAAGGAAACCAAATGGTGACCACCAGCCGTGCTTGCTATGAATGTGGCAGCACGGATCACTTCAAAAGACACTGTCCGAAACTGAACCAGGGAGGAAATGGGCGGCAACCCGCGGGTCAGGCATCGTCGTCCAATCCGGCGCGAGGCCGAGCATTCGTGATGGGGGCGAACGAGGCACGCCAGGACCCCAGCGTAGTGACAGGTACATTCCTCGTCTCTGATCATTACGCTTCTGTATTATTTGATACAGGCGCCGATAGAAGTTTTGTCTCCGTTAGATTCCTTTCGATAGCAAACCTTCCTATTGGTGAAACCATAGAACCTTACACCGTAGAAGTAGCCAACGGTAAAACCATGATAGTTAATCAGATAGTTCGGAATTGCCCTTTTATTCTGAACGAACAATCCTTTCTGATTGACTTGTTACCGGTAGAATTGGGTAGTTTTGATGTGATAGTGGGAATGGATTGGTTAGCACGTAACAGGGTAGAAATAAACTGTGAAAAGAAAATCGTCAAGATCCGGGTGTCGGATGACGAGGAGGTATTAGTGCAAGGAGAAAAATCCGGCACCATGATACCATTTATATCCCACCTCAAGGTGTTAAAATATATACGTCAGGGATGTGTGGCGTATCTAGCGAGCCTGACGGCCACTGATTCTGAGGAAAAACGGGTGGACGATATTCCCGTGGTACGCGAATTTCCACAAGTTTTCCCAGAGGAACTTCCTGGATTACCGCCAACCCGACAGGTCGAATTCAGAATCGATCTGTTACCTCAAGCTGGCCCTGTTGCTAAGGCACCTTACCGACTTGCACCATTTGAGATGCAAGAATTATCCAACCAGTTGCAAGAATTGTTGGATAAAGGATTTATTCGTCCTAGTTATTCCCCGTGGGGTGCACCGGTACTATTCGTGAAAAAGAAGGACGGGAGCCTTAGAATGTGCATCGATTACAGGGAATTGAACAAGTTGACAATCAAAAATAGGTATCCTCTTCCCCGAATCGATGATCTGTTCGACCAACTGCAAGGTGCGAGCTACTTCTCAAAAATAGATCTTAGATCGGGATACCATCAGGTTAGAATCCAGGAGGAGGATATCCCAAAAACCGCATTCCGGACTCGCTACGGCCATTACGAGTTCTTAGTTATGCCTTTCGGGCTAACAAATGCGCCAGCAGTATTCATGGATCTCATGAATCGAGTCTGTAAACCCTACCTCGATAAATTCGTCATCGTGTTTATTGACGATATTTTGATATACTCAAAGAGTAAAGTAGAGCATGAGCAACACTTGAGATTAATTTTAGAGCTTCTAAATCAGGAGAAGTTGTTTGCAAAATTCTCCAAGTGTAACTTCTGGTTACAAGAAGTGCAATTCCTTGGTCACGTTATAAACCATCAAGGAATACACGTTGATCCAAGTAAGGTTGAAGCAGTTAAGAATTGGCAAGCGCCTAAATCGCCAAAGGAAATCCGCCAATTTTTAGGCTTAGCTGGATACTATCGTCGATTTATAGAGAACTTTTCCAGCATCGCCCAACCTTTAACCCTTTTGACCCAAAAGGATCGAAAGTATGAATGGGGTGAAGAGCAAGAAACGGCGTTTCAAACGCTAAAACAAAGATTGTGCCAAGCGCCGATCTTAAGTCTCCCCGACGGAGACGATGGTTTTGTCGTGTATTGTGACGCATCCCGTAGAGGATTGGGATGTGTGTTGATGCAGAATAATAAAGTCATAGCCTATGCTTCCCGACAGTTAAAAGTACACGAGAAAAATTACACTACTCATGACTTAGAACTGGGAGCAGTTATCTTCGCACTTAAAATCTGGAGACATTATCTCTACGGTACAAAGTGCACCATCTTCACCGATCATAAAAGTTTGCAACACATATTCGATCAGAAAGAACTGAATAAGAGACAACGAAGATGGGTCGAATTATTAAGCGACTATGACTGTGACATCCGTTATCACCCCGGCAAGGCTAACGTCGTAGCCGCTGCCTTGAGTAGGAAGGATCGGGTTAAGCCATTGCGAGTGCGAGCGCTGGGGATGATAGTCCAGTCGAACCTTTCGGATTTGATTCGAGTCGCTCAACGCGAGGCGTTGAAAGAGAAACAATTGGAAAAAGAGGGACTTTACGGTAACGAGAAGAATTTCGAACAGCGCGTGGACGAAATTCTCTATTTCAAAAATCGGATTTGGATCCCGACTCTCCATGACCTTCGTGAATTAATCATGGACGAAGCGCATAAATCGAAATATTCCATACATCCGGGATCGGATAAGATGTACTAGGATGTGAAGGAGTTCTACTGGTGGCCGGGTATGAAAAAGGAAATAGCCACATACGTCGGCAAGTGTACGACGTGTGCGAGGGTTAAGGCGGAGCACCAGAAACCTTCGGGAATGTTACAACAACCGGAAATTCCGGAATGGAAGTGGGAGCAGATCACGATGGATTTTGTGACACATCTCCCCAAGACGTCCCGTGGACATGATGCAATTTGGGTAATCGTGGATCGATTAACCAAATCGGCACATTTTATTCCGATTAGAAATAATTATAACACTGAGAGACTTGCGCAGATTTATATAAATGAAATTGTGTCTCGTTATGGTATACCCATCTCAATCATCTTCGATCGGGATAGCCATTTCACCTCCAAACTTTGGCAAGCTGTCCAAGAAGCGCTGGGAACGCGTATTGATCTAAGCACAGCTTACCACCCTCAGACCGACGGTCAGTCTGAGAGGACCATCCAAACCCTGGAGGATTTGCTTCATGCATGCGTACTGGATTTTAAGGGAAATTGGGATCAACATCTCCCACTCGTTGAATTTTCCTATAATAATAGTTACCATAGCAGTATAAAGGCAGCGCCTTACGAAGCATTGTATGGTCAGAAATGCCGATCACCACTCTGCTGGACTGAAGTGGGCGACACACAGGTTATTAGATCAGATCTGGTCCAGGAAACGACCATCAAAATTCTTGAAATTAAGAACAATCTGAAGGCCGCACGGGATCGGCAGAAGAGTTATGCCGATACCCGTAGAAAACCGTTATCATTTGAGAAAGGTGATAAAGTGTATTTGAAAGTATCACCTTGGAAAGGAGTAGTCAGATTTGGAAAGGCGGGGAAGTTAGCCCCTAGATACATTGGACCATTCGACATTATTGCAAAAATCGGTCCTGTAGCATACCGATTAGAACTGCCTGATGAACTGAGTGCAGTTCACAACGTGTTTCACGTGTCGAACCTGAAAAGGTGTCTGTCGGATGAGACATCGGTGTTACCCTTAGAGGGTGTTCAAATAAATGATAAGCTCAACATTGTAGAGGAGCCCATAGAAATAGTAGACGGGAAAATCAAGCAACTTAGACACAATAAGATCTCGTTGGTCAAAGTTAGATGGAACTCGCAACGAGGCCCAGAATATACATGGGAACGAAAGGACGAATTTCGGAAGAAATACCCCCACCTATTTCCTCAAAAGGAAGTAGTTGACGCGTAAAATTTCGAGGACGAAATTTTTATAACGGGGGGAGAATGTAACGATTCCGGCAAATTCAGGTATACCCTAGCCGGAATATACTATTTACGTGTTATTCAATACTGAATATATGAATTATAATGTGTTTATACGAGTATATAAGATTCACAGTACGAATTATACTCGAATGAACAGTTAGTCGTATTAGAATTACGATTAACCGATGAACGGTTATTGAAACCCGAACGAATCGGGGATTACGTCATAGATGAAATATATGATGTTTAGTAAGGTTTACGAAGTATTAAGGCTTCGGGATAAGTGAATTATAGCACAGAAAAAGGATTTCGATTTATTAGTACGTCGGTACGTTAAACGATACCTTTAACATCAAACCAAGCAAGAGACGATCGATCAAGCCGAAAAAGATGCACAATGACCGACAATATGATGTGTTGAGTCAATAAATGTCATGGTTTAAGTTTTTAAAGTTTTTAAATCAGTTTTATATAAATTTCATTTTTAAGCCGAAAAACGACCGTTTTAGCCTCGTTTTAAGCCGAATTAAGCGTTTTAACCGAAAAACGAACTGAACCAGATTATCCACAACGTTATCTGGATTACACAATCCAAATGTGTGGCCATGGTTGGAGTTGTGGGCCCCCCTCCCCACCTTACTATGGACCGATCGGTCCATAGCCTCACATATACACATTTCATTTTCTTTTTTTAACATCCCAACCCCAACTTTCTCTCATCAATCTTCAATAATCATCCAAAGATCCAAGTTTTTAAGCAAGAAAACGAGGTATAGACCGAGTCATAATCGTGTTATTCTTCTTTTCTGGATTCATTTACAAGGAAATGAGGTTTCAAATGAAAAATGGGTGAAAACCCGAGATGAAACCGATTCTTGGAGGATCAAGTGATGTATACAAGTTATACAAAGGATCTTGGTCCAAGAAAGTAGTTAAAAGAGTTAAAAACGAATTTTTACGGTCAAAATCTTTGTTTTGATGTTTTAATCGAAACCATGAAAGAAATGGCTTGATTGTGGGTATAACTTGATTGGTGTGGTGTTGTTGTGCTTGTAAGTGTTGTATCTAGTGGCTAGCAAAGGCTAGAAACCAAGATCTTTGCGATCTAACGCTAGAAAACACAAGATAGTTCGGTTTTCGTATGATTTAGATAATTTGGACAGATTGTGATAGACCTAGATTTGGGTCACGAAATTTCACAGAGATGATCTACACATGAAAATATGAGATCTGTGAATATTTGGTAATTTTTGGATAAAGGATGAATATTTGGTGAATTTAATGCTCGGTTTTGGCCAAAAATGGTGAAAAATAGCTAAACATCATGAAAAATTCTGGAAAATTTAAGATAAGCTTTTTATAATATATAAAAGTCACACACAAAATTTCAGGTTCATTGGAGAAGTCTAAGTAGGATTTTCAGTAAAACGAGTTCTAGGGATTTCTAGCTCGGTTTTTGTAAAAATGGCATGAAAAATGAGTTTTTGGTTCTGGAAAAATTACAGGGAACTATGTGGGTGACAGGGGTCATCCCAGAAAAATTTGGGATTTTTCGAAGGTCGTTTGGTATTTTCGACATATTTGGTGTTTAAATGACGTTTAAATATGGTTAAATAAATTTTAGATATAAAAATTAATTCTGGAAAAATTTTATAAAATTCCTTACTGTCAAAATATGGTTTGTACAAAATTTCAAGGTCCGAGACTAAACGGATATTTATTTGTGCTAAATGGAACTTAAAAACAAACTTTTAAAGCTTAAAACGTGTAAACCGGCAAAGTTCGCCTAAGCGAGCAGACTGGTGTTTGAAATCCTTAAAAATAGATGATTTTTATGAAACTAAGTTAATCAAGTAAAATAAATCATCCGAAAATAATTCGGATGATTTGGGTAATTTTACCCGACTTAACCGTTTCCGGTGTATTAAAGGCGGAAACGGGCCCCGCGGCCAAACGGGGTGTCTAACCGAGCTCTAATTTCACCACTTTAATGAAAATATCAATAACAACTATTTTCAGGTCGTGTGTGGTCAAACTCATTTTTTGAAAACATAAAGACGGATAACCGTGCTAGGCACGCAAAACGAGAAAACAAACTAACGGTAGTTTTGGCTAAAGAACCCTAAGTGATATCACAATCTAAGTCCTGAGAAGTGTATCGGGGTTAACATGGTCCCCGGATCGTGTACGGTACTGGGTTAACAGTGTCCCCGGACGTACCGGTTAACACGAATTTAAGTTATATTGATAGAAATTGTGTAGTAACGATTTGGGGATCGTATTACAGATCTGTACCAGTAGCCGTGCACCGTAGTACATCTTGCTCACAAGAAGGTGAGTTTTCACGAGCCCCTTTTTACTGAACTGTTTTAAATATTTTCCCGGGGCGGAAAGCATGTTTCTATCAAAGTGTCTAAGTACATGCTAATCGCATGGAAACGAATGTATTTATATAATGTTTATTGTACGGAAATCGTACGGTAATGTATTAAGATGGTAATTAACTGAGTTGCTAATATTGTAAGGCCCGAAACAGTGTTCTGGGGTAACCGAGTTCCCAGAGGTTATTAAATGTGTTCTGGGGTAACCGAGTTCCCAGAGGTTATTAAATGTGTTTCTGGGGTAACAGAGTTCCCAGAGGTTATTAAATGTGTTTCTGGGGTAACAGAGTTCCCAGAGGTTATTGGAAGTATTCTGGGGTAACAGAGTTCCCGGAGGTTAATCGATACGTTTTGGGGTTAATAGAGTTTTCACTTGTGAACTCAGTATAATTACATCACTTATTTATGATTTTTATAATGATTTGTCATGGTTTATTTAAATTAGTGAAACTCACCAACTATTCGTAGTTGACCCGTTTTCTTTACATGCTTTCTAGGTACGCTCAAATTGGAATGAGTGATATGTGTTCGATGCTGTGTGCTATTTTATGGAAGTCTAGAGATCTATATTTTGCATTAAATATGTTAATGTACTATCGGTAACACTTATGTGATAACGCTTAGATGGTTATGAAACTCAGAACAATGTAATACGTTTAAATTAATGTAGTGGTGTTTTCTTTATAAACAATGCTGTTGATATCAGATGTGTCTGTTGCATCCCGTGTACGTTTCCGCTGCGGTTACGGGGTGTTACATGAAGACTGATGTTTAATAACATCAACGACTCCTAGACTTAGTCTACCACTTATTTCGTCACTGAGCTTCTATGAGCACGTGGTCAAAGAGCACGATGAAGAAGAGTGGAAGACTAGCGGGTTTATAGGACCTATTTGTTAGTTAGTTATTATTTCTTTTCTTTATATACTGAGTTGTGATCAACATTAGAGACACTCTAGCTGCTAAGTTATCTGTAATCACACACACATAACATTCATTGTATTCGTTGATCAACAACTCCACCCATTGTAACCCTTTTTTGATATTAATAAACCGGTGATCGACGAGTTGTCATCACCCGAGGTTTTTTCTTTTGATCTGAACAAGGTCAAAAGGATTTTCCTCGCAACAAATTACTGTGTTCACTCCATTTTCGTTCATATAATTGTCATTGTTATCGTAGCACTAGACCTCACATTAACAGATTTGGATACATTATCCTTAGCTGATTTTTATCCAAAACATTTATTAAACCCTTTATCATCAAATCCTAAGTATATTATTAACTTCCTTACAATAAATAAAATTTAAATTAAAAAAATTATATAAATATTATAAACGAATAATGTAAATAAACATATGAATGTAAATTAATTAAAATACATGTTGCGTGAAAAAAAGGGAAAATGAAAGAAAAAAATGGAAAAGAAAAGAAAAACTATAGAACTAAGAATCTTAATCTTAAATATATATAACCGAAACCTTTAAAAGCTCTCTGGTTTATTTTTTACATTCTTTCAAGCCACTATATTATTTTATTTGTAAATCATATTTCTCATGCATTTGACCCGAATTCGCGGGTATGTGTATTACCAAACCTAGATAACCTTAAACGAATTATAACATTTCATTTTATTAAAAATTAATCTCACCAGATATTTGATATGAAAATCCTATAAAATAGGGATACCCTAATAGTTAATATCCATTTTTTTAAAGAAAAAGATATTATTTATATTAAGAAACGATTTTGTAGTAAAAAAATAAAATAAAATAAGCAGGTCATGGGTCTCACCAAACTCATAACTTTTAAGCGGGTTATAACATCTCATTTATTTGTGAAACCCTTTCATTATCAAACTCTAAGTAAATTATTAACTTCCTTACAATAAATAAAATTAAAATCCAAAAAATATAAATATTAGACACGAAAAAGAAACACAACCCTCGTAATACGATGAAAAACCTAGTTCATTATAAAATCATAATAACATTCACCTTCTTCTTCATTCAATAATCGTTCAAGGTAACATTAACCTTCTTCTTTATTCAATAAAGCATTCAAGGCTTAAGATTAGTTTTTTTATTATGTTTTCCAGTTTAATTTGTTGTTTCGTGTTTTGCTATTTATTAATAAGTTAATCTAAATTGTAATCATATGTTCTACTTTATAAATATAAACTGTTATTAACCTTTTTCACTTAGTTTATATATAAAACATTAATTAGAGCGAGTACACTATCTCCTCGAGTATACTTGATAACGAGCAAAAGCCGCTTCAATAGCTTGCTCAAACAGACTTTTTGATATTTGTAAAACCATTAATTAGAGCGAGTACAACTTTTTCTCGAGTATACGTGATAATGAGAAAACATGATTCAAAAGCTTGAGCGAATAGACTTTTTATTTGTAAAACCATTAATTAGAACGAGTACCCTTTTTTCTCAAGTATATGTGATAACGAGAAAACCCATATGAATAGTTTGCTCTGGCAGACTTTGTGTTTGAATTTTGAAAAGGTTTTTGGCAGTATTGTTTTCTAATTTAAGGTATGTATAGATCGATGGCAGGCAAATATTACAAGCTATTGGATGATTTTAATGAAGCTTCTGAGAAGTCGGTTGTTTTAGTAAAAGTAATCAGAAAGTGGATTAATCATATTATTGATAAACCTCTAGCCATTATGTCAATATATTTAATCTTAGAAGACAAAGAGGTAAATGATGTATATAAAAATATATATCTTTTAAGCAGCAAATAATCTCTAAAAGCTGCAACTTCTATCGTATAGTATAGTTCTAATAACTACTTATCATGCTAAAATATATTTTCAGGTACATCCAAGCCTCAAACGAAGAAACGAATGAAAATACAAAGAAACATCAAAGAAAACCAAAGAAAACAACAAAACACACCCCCATGCTTTCCTATGCAAGAAAAGACAAAAATCTGCAATAAAAGACAAAATACTGGACAGCTGGACACGGGACCGTGCTTTAGGGAACATGTGGCCGTGGTCACCTTTAAGAAAAGACAAAAGAAAATATAACAGACACCAAAAAACACGGGCCGTGCCTCACATAACACGCCCCCCGTGGTGAGTCAGCATGTACGATCTAACAGAGCATTTAATGCGAATGGAAGCCTAGACACGGAGGCGTGCCTCACTGGACACGGGACCTTGCCTGAGTTCTCAGACAACCTATAAATATATGTGCATGTTGCATTCAACAGGTGTGTTTGGAGAGAATTCGATACGGGTTTCACCTATAAAACACCCACTTTACACTCATATTGAAGATCTTGTGGAGAGTTTGAAGGCTTGGAGGTCATCATCATCATCATCATCCATCACCATTAAAGAAGAAATATTCATCCAATTTGGTTAGATTATTCTAGTTTAATAATGTGTGTTAGGGCACGAAAATTTAACACTATAGATACGTTATCCTGGCATATGTTCTGGATCAGTTATCCTTAGAATGTGTTCCGGATTCTGTCAGGATCAAGGATCCCCAGTACTTATTACTAACTAACGGTTGTTCTCTTTGTATATTAATATATTGGCAGGTATAATGACTGGAGAAGTGGTCTAAGCTACTATTTCGCCATCCAAGTGGTCCAACACGTTGTCAAATATGTGTAGGATCTTTAGTGGAGTAGTCACATAAAAATAGGACTTTTAGTTAGTTTCTTTTTTGCATTTATATTGAAGTATGGTCAGCTATGTTTCAGATAACACATAACACAACAGCATACACGACTTTTCTCTGTAATTCTAGCAGTACACACACACACTTAGCAATATTTGTAATCGCTGATCATAGCTTCCACCCTTGTAACCTTGTTTTTGATTAATAAAGTGGTGATAGACGATTTATCATCACCCGGGGTTTTTGTGCCGACGATCCGACCAAGATTAAGGGCTTTTCCTCACAACAAATCATTGTATTCTTACTTTCATTCATTTTATAATCATTGTTATCCACTAAACCTCACTTTACAAATTTGGTTACATTATCCTTGATTGATTTTTGACTGAAACAATTTGGCACCCACCGTGGGACAACTGGTGCTTTAATAGATATTATTTCCTATTAGTTTTCAACCTTTTCTACCCATATCACTTTCAACGGCCTCTCAACAAACCTCTGCTTCAACCACCATGCCTTCTTCGGTTTCTTTCTCATCAAGAGCTTCACTACCAATGCCTCCTCCACTTGCAGGAGCACCGAAGACCACCACTACCGAAAACAAGATGCAGATTCCAGTCTTCTAGAGTTCAAAAACCACTGCTGCCACTTTGGTGGTTAACTCTAACAATGATGTTCCTGCTATGTTTTCGCAGGTTAAAGCATATATGGAGCAGCAAAGCAAGACTAACCAGAAGATCCTGCGTGAGATAAAGGATATCTAGAAGACTAAGAGGCTAGTGGAGGATCACACTCCCTTGATGCCTAGGATGCTGGATTTCACTACTCCAGGATCTGTGCTCAATTTGCTCAATGATCATCTATCCTTCAACCAGGGTCCATGGGTCAACGAGCTCCAGGATCCTCGTACCTCCAGCAAGGATCATCCATCCTTCAACCAGGATCCATGGGTCAGCGAACTCAAGGATCCTCTTTCCTTCAGCAAGGATCACCCATCCTTCAACCAGGGTCCATGGGTCAGCAAACACAAGGATCCTCTTTCCTTCAGCAAGGATCATCCATCCTTCAACCAGGATCCATGGGTCAGCAAACTCAAGGATCCTCTTTCCATCCGTAAGGGTCATCCATCCTTTATCCAGGATCATCTGGGTTGTATCATCAAGGATCCTTTAACTTCCAACCTCAAGGATCCTTCTAGTAGAAACAAGGATCCTCGGGACTTCAGCATCAAAGGTCTTCAGAGGTCCATGAAGAAGACACAATTACCATACAGACCATTGCCTCTAGTGGACCAACTACCATAACAGATGCTTCTTATCTTGGCCACTCTTCTGGGATGCCAACGTTCAGTGAACAAAGAGGTAACCCTTACAATATCCACGAACCATTTAATGTGGAATCCTATACTATTAATAATTGTAACATGCATGTCAAAATGACAACTTTCATGATAAAGGTAATATAGTCATTTGGTTATATGAATGACCTTCGGACTGCTTGAGAGTCAAGGAATTTTGATGCACCTGGGGTATTATGGTTCGTAGTGATTAGTTATAGAAACTTTCCTTCTATGTTTAATGTTTTTATCTATCACCTCAATTTTTATAAAAATATCATATATCCTTAGACACTAACCTTGGTTCCATGTAGGATACAGGTATCAATCAGGACATGGCTAAGGAACTTCAGTAGCTTAAGGATATGATATCCAGCGTGCCAGGAGTGGTCCGACCAATTCCTGAAATACCAGAAGGAAGCCACAAGCTATCCAGATTTGCTCCACCAATATGTGATGCTGAAATCCCAAAACGGTTTCAAACCCCAAACATGAAGGTTTATGATGGAACAACTGATCCATAAGAGCATGTGGCTCAGTATAGGGAGAGGATGGAGATCAACCCATTCCTGAAAGACTCAAGGAAGCCTGTCTATGCAAGGGCTTCGGATCAACATTAACAGGATCTGCACTTAAATGGCTGCTAAGTCTTTGTTTTGGATAAAAATCAGCTAAGGATAATGTATCCAAATCTGTTATATGAGGTTTAGTGCTAAAATGGTAACAACGATTATATGAACGAAAAAGATATGAACACCGTGATTTGTTGTGAGGAAAAACCTCTTGATCTTGTTCAGATCAAAGGAAAAAAACCCCGGGTGATGACAAATCGTCTATCACCACTTTATTAATATGAAAATCGGGTTACAAGGGTTAGAAGCTATGATCAGCGAATACAATGATTACTACGTGTGTGTTAACTGCTAGAGTTACAGAGAATGAAGTGTAAGTCGTGAAGAATGTGTTCTATCTTAACCCTAACTGATCAAGCCTCATTAAATACAAAAATATCCTAACAACATGTCCTATAAATCCGCCATCTTCCCACTATCTTCATCCACGACTTTGACCACATGTTTGACAAGTTCAATAGCGAGATATCCGGTGGAATAAGTCTTGGAGCCGTTGTACTTATTAAATAACAACCTACATACAAGAAATAATCATTAACAACACCAGATACCGAGGATCCATGATCCTGACATAGCTCTGGAACTCTTCGGAAGGATAATTGATCTAGACACGTCTTCAATAATAACATATCCTCAGTACTCAGTTATTTGTGACACAACAAGAAGTCCTATAAAGCCGCCATTATCCCCACTAAACGTGTTACAGCCATTTGACCACGTGCCATATCTTCTTAACTGCGAGTTAGTGGATAGACTGAGTCTTTTAACCGTTACACCTACTAAATACAAGACTACACATAAGAACAACAGTTAATTAGTAATAAGTACTGAGGACTCGCGCAAATCGGGATTTAGCCCAAACGTGAGATAACGTGAAAACGTTATAAACCGGTGGTATAGTACGTCTACCATAAATCGTAGGATCCTCCATATAGCCGAAGACAACGAAATTGTCAGCCACTAAGCATGTACTGGTCCCGCTGCCCCGGACTATATGTTGGATAGCGTGCGCTACAGGCGAGAGTGTAGAAACTCTAATTCGTAAAAAAGGTGAAAACCTTTAAACCTTGGAGGATATGACCATCGGGGGTCATAACCAATCGTGGGCTAGGCCAACGGAAATAGTAAAGTACCTTAGAGTTGAAGGAGATGTGGCCAACCTCTTGGTTATTACACATCTTATTAATATCCTGTATTGATACTTAAAACTTGGAAGAAACAAATTGTTAAGAATATATTATTTTGAAATCAATAATAGGAAATTTGAAAAGAATAAGTAATTAGATAGATATTACCAATTTTTGGGATCCTTGATCCTCTAAAGATAATAGACCCTCACAGGATAGTTGATCCTGATCTGAAAAAGTACTTCTTGAGGTGGATAGCATTCCATGCTCTTGGTAACCTGTTGCCTTCCATAGTGAGCAAATGATATGCCCCCTTTCCTGCCTCCGACTTGATCAGATAAGGACCTTCCCATTTGGGTGCTAACTTCCCATCAGCCGGATTGGTCGTGTTTTGGAAGGCTTTCCTCAAAACTAAATCTCCTTCTTGAAATCTTCTGATCCTTATATTTTTATTGTACGCCCCAACTACCCTTTGTTGATAAGCTGCTATTCTGATCTTGGCCAGGTCTCTGAGTTCTTCAACAGTATCCAAGTCTTCAAGAAGAATTTCTTCATTGGCCTCAGGATCATGGATGCTTGTTCTGGCTGTAGGAACCACCATTTCTGTGGGGACTACCGCTTCTGACCCAAACACCAATGAGAAGGATGTTTGGCCTGTTGCATTCTTTGGGTGTTGTCCTGTCAGCCCAAAGAACATAAGGTAGTTCTTCAACCCATTTGCCTTTCTTGGATCCTAGCTTCTTTTTCAGGTTGTTGATGATGATCTTGTTGCTTGACTCTGCTTGACCATTAGCTTGAGGATGCACTGGAGTAGAGGTAATTATCTTGATGACCCAGCTGTCACAACAGTTAGTGGTTCTTTTCCCGATAAACTGGGAACCATTGTCACAAATAATTTCTGAAGGAATGCCAAATCTAGTAATAATATTTCTTTTAATGAATGATATCACCTCTTTTTCATGGACTTAAACGAAAGCTTCCGCTTCTATCCATTTTGAAAAGTAGTCAGTCATTGCGAACATTAATACTTTTACTCCTGGTGCCTTAGGTAGCTTACCCCCAATATCCATGCCCCATTTCATGAAAGGCCATGACGAGGATATAGGATACATAGGTTCTGTCGGTTGATGAAGAATGTTTGCATGTCTTTGGCAAGTATCACACTTCTTTGAGTATCCCATGGTGCTCTCTTCATTGTTGGCTATAAGTATCCTGTTCTAAGAATCCTAGAATACAGGGCTCTTCCTCCAATGTGATTACTACAATCACCTTCGTGAAAGTCTTTGAGCACCTCTTGGATTTCAGGATCCTCGATGCACCTCAAGTATGGACCTGCAAGAGATTTTCTGTATAGCATATCATCTAATTATATTGTGATACCTTGAGTTTGAAAGATTTGGGAATTCTCCATGGCTGGAATCTCTCCAGTTTGAATGTTCTTCTTAATTGGGAGGATCCAAGATCCTTGGCTAGCTGAGGATAATGGATCCCAAAGTACGATCTGTTTGTCAGTTGTTATCTCCCCAACTTCTTGTTCTCCTATTGCTGGCGAGAGTATATGGATGATTAGGATCTTCGTATCTTCTGGAATTTTCAAGGATGAGGCTAAATTAGCTAAGGCATCTGCCCCAGCATTCTCTTATCTTGGTACCTGTATAATACTAAACAACTCAAAGGATTTTTCTAATTCCTTCACAACTTCTAAATATTTGATCATATTTTCACCTTTCACGGTATAAGAACCGTTAAAGTGGTTAATTATAAGAAAAGAATCCATATAAACTTGAAGATACATGATCCTCATTTGTTAGGCTAAAAGCAAACCTGCGATAAGTGCTTCGTATTCTGCCTCATTGTTGGTGGCTTGGAATGCACATGCAATGGACTGGGGTATTATGTCCCCCTGTGGCGATTTCAGTAGTATGCCCAATCCTGTTCCTCTTACGTTGGATTCTCCATTTGTGAAGAGGATCCAAGGATCCTTGGTTTCTTCTAGTTGTTGCACTTCTAAATCAGCTTCCTTTTGCATGTCACTGCTGAAATCAGCCACAAAGTCTGCTATTGCTTGCGATTTGATAGCTGTTCTAGGATCATACTGAATGTCATATGCACTCAGTTTCACAGCCCACTTGGCCATTCTACCTGATAATTCTGGCTTTCTAAGAACATTCTTAGCAGGATAATTAGTTCTCAAGATAATATGATGAGTCTCAAAGTAATGTCTTAATTTAGTAGAAGCCATAATAAGTGCAAGAATTAATTTTTCTAAATGAGAATACCTGGCTTCCGCATCTAAAAGACTCTTACTTACATAATAAAATGGATGTTGTTCACCTTCATGATCCTTAACGAGGACGACACTTACTGCATTACCTGAAACAGCTAGGTAGAGATATAAGGATTCTCCATCCACAGGCTTCATCAGAGCTGGAGCTGAGGCTAAGTAATCCTTCAAGGCTTTGAGCGCAACCTCATGCTTTTCTGTCCACTCAAACTTCTTATTCTTTCTAAGAATGTCGTAGAAATCTTTGTACTTCTCGGAGGATCTTGAGATGAACATGTTGAGAGCGGCTATTCTTCCCGTGAGCCTTTGGACATCCTTGGCATTTGCAGGCGACTTCAGGTTAATGATGGCTTCAATCTGATCTGGGCTTGCTTCAATTCCTCTTTTAGTCACCATGTATCCCAGAAACTTTCAAGCCTTAACACCAAAGTGGAATTTTGATGGATTCAGTTTCATGTTATACTGGAGAAGGATATTGAATGCTTCTTCAAGATCCCTAAGGTGATCCCTAGCTTTCTTTGACTTCACCACTATGTCGTCTATGTAGACTTCCATGGTTTTTCCTAGCTGATCCTTGAACATCATGTTGACCAGTCTTTGGTATGTTTCCCATGCATTTCTTAGTTCAAATGGCATAGCAATATAACAATATATACCGGTAGGAGTCATGAATGCGGTATCCTCTGGATCAGATGGTTCAATCTGATTTTTTGAAATCCAGAGGAAGCATCCATAAAGGTGAGCATCTCATGTTCTGCCGTCGCATTAACCATGGAATCTATATGTGGTAACGGGAAAGGATCCTTGGGGCATGCCTTGTTTAAATTGGTAAAATCGACACACACCCTCCACTTTCCATTCTTTTTTGAAACTACAACCACATTAGCCAACCATCGAGGATATTGAACCTCTCTGATCATACCGGCCTTAAGAAGTTTTTCAACTTCTTCTTGTATGATCTTGTTTCTCTCAGGAGCGAATTTCCTTCACTTCTGATGGACAGGTTTAATAGACAAATCAAGGCCAAGCTTATGAGTGATTACCTCCTTTGAAATACCTGTCATGTCTGAATGTGTGAAGGCAAACATGGATTTTCTTCATTTTAGGAAGGATATCATATCCTCCTCAATTCTGCTGAGGATACTGGATCCTCTTGTCATCTTCTAACCAGATGAATCTAAGCGCCCTGTTCCTGACTTCATCTAGGGTCCTGCACGGAGTCATCACAAGATCATCATAAAAGGTGGAGCCCCTCTGAAGTCCCATCTTAAATGCTTCAACAGCAGTAGCCATATCAAGATTAGGGATTTCCAGAGCTTCCCTGCCAAACCTTGTGACAAAATCCCTAAGGGATTCATCACTAGGTTGGATAACGCGGTATAAATCACTAGTTAACACCTCAAATTTCCTACTACAGGAAAATTGACTGTTGAACAAGTTAACTAAAATAGAAAATAAGTAACTGAAATGGGAGGAAAACTTAGAAGCCATTTTAACACTGATCCTGTCAGTGTGGATCCGATGCTCTTGCACAAACAAGCCTCCTTGAGCCTTTCAGGAATCGGATTGATCTCCATACGCTCCCTATATTGTTCAACGTGCTCTTCAGGATCAGTGGTCCCATCATAAGTCTTCATGTTGGGGGTCTGGAATCACTTCGGGATTTCAGCATCACAGATAGGTGGAGCAAATCTTGATAACTTATGGTTTCCCTCCGGTATCTCAGGGATTGGACGTATCACCCCAGGAACACTGGATATCATGTCCTTGAGCTTTTATTGTTCCTTGGCCATAGCTTGGTTGATACCTGCATCCTGCATGAAACCACGGTTAGCATCTAAGGATATAGGATCATCCAAGTTACCTCTTTACTGGGTGAAGGTTGGCATCCCAGATGAGTAGCTGAGATAAGAAGCGTCTGCTACAGGAGTTGGTCCTCCAGAGGCTCTGGTCTGCATGGGGATTATATTTCCTTCATGGACTTTGGAGGATTGTTGATTTTGAACTCCCGAGGATCCTTGATTCTGAAAGAAGGATCCTTGAGGTTGGGAATTATAGGATCCTTGGTGATATAACCCATAGGATCCTGGTTAAAGGATGGATAATCCTTGTTGGAAGTATGAGGATCCTTGAGGTTGCTGACCCATGGACCCTTGTTGAAGGATAGATGATCCTGGCTGAAACAGTGAGGATCCTTGAGTCTGTTGACCCATGGATCCCTGTTGAAGGATAGATGATCCTTGTGTGAACTGAGCCATGGATCCTGGACTGGTGAAATCCAGCATCCTGGGCATTAGGGGAGTGTGATTTTCCGCTGGCCTCTTAGTCTTCTTGAGATCTTCTATCTCACGAAGGATCCTCTATTTGGTCTTATTCTGTTGCTCCATGTATGCTTTAACCTACGAAAACATAGATGAAACATTACTGTTAGTATTAACCACCGGCGCAGCAGCAGCGGTTTTCGAGCTCTTGAAGACTAGCAGCTGTGTGTTGCTTCCAGCAGTAGCAGGCCGAGGTGCTCCCCTGATTGGTGGTGGCATCGACGGCAACGTCCTTGATGAGAGAGGAACCGTAGATGGCATAGTTGATAAAGCAGAGGTTGATTGAGAGGCCATTGATAGTGATATGGGTATGAAAAGATTGAAAATGATAGGAATAATATGGATTATAACACCAATTGCCCCACGGTGGGCGCCAAATTGTTTTGGATAAAAATCAGCTAAGGATAATGTATCCAAATATGTTATGTGAGGTTTAGTGCTAAAAGGATAACAACGGTTATATGAACGAAAAAGATATGAACACCGTGATTTGTTGCTAGGAAAAACCCCTTGATCTTGTTCAGATCAAAGGAAAAAAACCCCGGGTGATGACAAATTGTCTATCACCACTTTATTAATATGAAAATCGGGTTACACGGGTTGGAAGCTATGATCAGCAAATACAATGATTACTAGGTGCGTGTTAACTGCTAGAGTTACAGAGAATGAAGTGTAAGTCGTGAAAAATGTGTTCTATCTTAACCCTAACTGATCAAGCTTCATTAAATACAAAAAATATCCTAACAACATGTCCTATAAATCCGCCATCTTCCCACTATCTTCATCCACGAATTTGACCTCGTGTTTGACAAGTTCAATAGCGAGATATCCGGTGGAATAAGTCTTGGAGCCGTTGTACTTATTAAATAACAACCTACACACAAGAAATAATCGTTAACAACACCGGATACCGAGGATCCATGATCCTGACATAGCTCTGGAACTCTTCGGAAGGATAATTTATCCAGACACGTCCTCAAGAATAACGTATCCTCAGTACTCAGTTATTTGTGACACAACAAGAAGTCCTATATATCCGCCATTATCCCCACTAAACGTGTTACAGCCATTTGACCACGTGCCATATCTTTTTAACTGCGAGTTAGTGGATAGACTGAGTCTTCTAACCGTTACACCTGCTAAATACAAGACTACACATGAGAACTACCATTAATTAGTAATAAGTGCTGAGGATCCTTGGCCCTGATATGATCTGGATTACATGCTAAGGATAACTGATCCAGACATATGCTAGGATAACGTATCCACAGTGCCAAATTTTCGTGCCCTAAATCCAGACATATGCTAGGATAACGTATCCACAGTGCCAAATTTTCGGCCCTAACAGTCTTCCTCCCTACTATGTTACTTCTTTTTCACACTTAGTTTATTTATTCAATAGCCAATTTTCTTGTAGTAGAAAATTCAAAAAATTAACAAGTGATTTATATAGAGTTATCCAACTTTATAATGAATCCTTAAGGGATTTTGTTACAAAGTGTGGCAGGGAAGCCCTGGAAATCCCTAATCTTGATATGGCTACGACTATTGAGGCATTCAATATGGGGTTACATAAGGGCTCCCCATTTTATGACGATCTTGTGATGACCCCATGCATGACGTTAGATGAAGTCAGAAACAGGTCACTCAGGTTTATAAGGCTATAGGATGATAAGAAGATCCAAGAACGATTAGGAGCTCCAACAAAACAAGAGTCTCATGACAACAAACAAGGATCCTCATTCAGGAACAACAACTCCAAGCCTTATTCAAAATTCAACAACCGAAATGTCCGAGCATTCAAGGAAGAAGACGATGATGATGAGGATTATCCAAGTATTTCCGAATATTGCTTCTCTGTTGATACCCATGGCTTAATTTGTGCCATGAAGGATATTAGAGAAAAAGCAAGGTGACCTCGAAAAAAATGATAAAACAACATCCTTCAAGGATAAGTCCAAGTGGTGTGCATTTCATGAAGATTTCGGCCATATGACCAACGACTGTATTGGCTTAAGGAGGGAAATTGGGTATCTTTTAAGCAAATTCCACTTCAAGGAGCTCCTAGGAAGAAAAAAGTCAAGGATCCAGGCACCTGTAGACGTCCCACAAAAGGCAGCTCCGCCCCCACCGGATGCACAAGTCATCAATTTCATCTCCGGTGGCTCGGATATATGTGGAACCTTCTTCTCCTCGTCCAAGAGACATGCTAAAGAAACAAAGTTGGAGAACGGGAGAGCGGCCTAACATATCCACTACCCTAACCAATGAAAATATAATCTTATTCGATGAAGAAGATAAAATGAGCATCCAGGATCCTTATCACTATGGTTTGATTATAACTCTATTTATTGCTAATCATTATGTGTGCAGGATCTTAGTTGACGGAGGAAGTTTAGTTAACATCATTCAATATGATGTACTCAAGAAGATGAATATCCTAGATTCAGAAATCATTCCCAGATCATCTGTACTCGTTGGTTTCAGTGTTGAAGCGAAGAAAACAATGAGGGACATCAACCTTCCCATATACATTGAGGGAGTGAACTCTCATAAAAAATTTTGTGTTATTGATAATTTGTCTTGTTGCAATGTAATTCTTGGCAGGCCATGGCTACATGGAATGAAAGCTATAGCGTATACTTATCGCCAATGTATCAAACTACCAACTCATTGGGTGGGGGGTAGTGAGAATAGACGACGACCAAGTGGAAGCTAAGAACTATTATTCCTCATCCATGAAGCCGGGAGCTAAGAAAATGGTAGCATAGAAACTACAACAACATCCTAGGAACATGTTGGAGGCTCGAGAACAAGACCTGAAAGAAATATCCTTGGACCCCGAGAATCTAGACGTAAAAGTTTTCCTAGGATCCAGTATCCCTACTGATGTTGAAGAGAATATAATATCCTTCCTCAAACAATGAAAATCCACATTTGCCTTCAAGCACTCCGACATGACAGGTATTTCAGAAGAGGTAATTGCTCATAAACTAGGCCTTGATAATTTTGTTAAACCCATTCACCAGAAGCGAAGGAAATTCGCTCCTGAGAGGAATGTGATCATAAAAGAAGAGGTTGAAAAACCTCTTATGGCCGGTATGATCAGAGAGGTTAAGTATCCTCGATGGTTGGCTAATGTTGTGGTTGTTTCAAAAAATAATGGAAAGTGGAGGGTATGTGTCGATTTCACCGATTTAAACAAGGCATGTCCCAAGGATCATTTACCATTACCACATACAGACTCCATGGTGGATGCAACAACAGGACATGAGATGCTTACTTTTATAGATGCTTCCTCTGGATTTAAACAAATTCATATGGAACCATCTTATCAAGAAGACACAACATTCATGACTCCTATTGGAATATATTGCTATATTTACATGCATTTTGGACTAAGAAATGCAAGTGCGACTTATCAACACTTAGTCAACATGATGTTTAAAGATGAAATAGGGAAACCATGGAAGTGTATATAAATGATATGGTATTCAAGTCCAAGAAGGCTGAACATCATCTTAAGGATTTGGAAGAAGCCTTCAATATCCTCGACCAGTATAACATGAAACTCAACCCATCTAAATGCCATTTCGGTGTTAAAGCGGGAAAATTCCTTGGTTATATGGTCACTAAGAGGGGTACAGAGGCTAGCCCAGAACAAATAAAGGCCATCATCAACTTGAAGTCACCCGTGAATGCAAAAGATGTGCAAAGGTTGACCGAAAGTATTGCAGCCTTGAATAGGTTCATCTCCCGATCTTCGGAGAAGCGTAAGGATTTTTATGATATCCTTAGAAACAATAAAAACTTCGAGTGGACAGAGAAGAATGAGGTTGCACTCAAAGCTTTGAAGGATTACTTATCCTCAGCACCAGCATTAATGAAGCCAACAGATGGGGAACCCCTATCCTTGTACCTAGTCTTCTCGGGAAATGCAGTAAGTGCTGTCCTTGTAATGGATCATGAAGGGGAACAACATCCTGTTTATTATGTAAGTAAAAGTCTTCTAGATGCTGAAGCCAGGTACTTTCATTTAGAAAAATTAATTCTTGCCCTTATTATGGCTTCTACTAAGTTAAGGCATTACTTTGAAACTCATACTATAATTGTGAAAACTAACTATCCTATCAAGAATGTTCTTAGAAAACCAGAGATGTCAGGTAGGATGGCTAAGTGGGCTGTAAAGCTGAGTGTATACGATATCCAATATGAGCTGAGGACCGCTATAAAGTCCCAAGCGCTAGATGACTTTATGGCTGATTTCAGTAGTGATCAACAAAAAGAAGTTGACTTGGAAGTCCAACAGTTGGAGGAAACCAAGGATCCTTGGATCTTATTCACGGATGGGGCATCCAACCTTAGAGGAACAGGTCTAGGTGTTTTACTGAAATCGTCACAGGGGGACATAACACCCCAGTCTATAGCCTGTGAGTTTCAAGCCACAAATAATGAAGCAGAATACGAAGATTTAATCGCAGGTTTGCAACTAGCTAAGCACATGAGGATCGGGTATATTCAGGTGTATATAGATTCGTTATTAAAATCTAACCACTTTAATGGCTCATATGTTGTTAAGGAGAAAAACTAATTAGATATCTAGACATTGTGAAAAAACTGTCAAAGTTCTTCGATTCTTTTAGTATTATACAGGTACCAAGGGAAGAGAATGTTAGGGCAGATGCCTTAGCAAATCTAGCTTCATCTTTGAAGGTTCCGGAAGCTACGAAAATTCCAATCATCCATATACTCTCAACAACAATAGGAGAACAAGAGATTTTGGAGATAACAACTAACAAAGAGATTATGCTTTGGGATCCATTATCAAATAATCAAGGATCTTGGATCCTCCCGATCAAGAAATTCTTTCAAGACGGAGAGATTCCCGCAACAGAAAATCCTAAAACCTTCAAACTTAAGGTAGCATATTACATTTTATTATATGATATTCTGTATAGGAAATCTCTTGCAGGTCCATACTTGAGGTGTATCAAGGAACCTGAAATCCAAGAGGTGCTCAAAGACTTTCACGAGGGTGATTGTGGTAATCACACTGGAGGCAGAGCTCTATTCTCTAGAATTCTAAGAACATGATAGTTCTGGCCAACCATGAAGAAAGATGCCATGGAATATTCAAAGAAGTGTGATGCTTGTCAAAGACATGTCAACATTTTGCACCAACCAACGGAACCTATGTATCCTATATCCTCATCATGGCCTTTCATGAAGTGGGGCATAGATATTGTGGGTAAGCTACTTAAAGCGCCAGGAGAAAAAGTGTTCATGCTTGCCATGACTGATTACTTTTCAAAGTGGATAGAAGCAGAAGCTTTTGTACAAGTCTGCGAAAAAGAGGTGATATATTTCATTAAAAGAAACATTATTACTAGATTTGGTATTCCTTCAGAAATTATTTGTGGTAATGGCTCCCAATTTATTGGGAAAAGAACCACTAACTTTTGTGACAGTTGGGGCATCAAGATGATTACTTCTACACAGTTCACCCTCAAGCCAAGGGTCAAGAAGAATCAAGTAACAAGATTATCATCAACAACTTGAAGAAGAAACTAGGATCCAAGAAAGGCAAGTGGGCTGAGGAACTTCCTTATGTTCTTTGGATTGATAGAACAACACCAAATAATGCAACAGGACAAACACCCTTCTCATTGGTGTTTGGATCAGAAGCTGTAATCCCTACAGAAATGGTGGTTCCTACTGCCAGAACAAGCATCCGTGATCCTCAGGCCAATGAGGAAATTCTTCTCCAATATCTAGATACTGTTGATGAGCTTAGAGACCTAGCCAAGATCAGAATGACAGCATATCAACAAAGGGTAGCTGGGGCATATAACAAGAATATCAGGATTCGAAGATTTCAAGAAGATGATTTAGTATTAAGGAAAGCTAGAACCTAAGTAGGAAGACCCCTACTTGATCGAATCAGAAGCAAGAAAGGGGGCGTATCATTTACTTACCATGGAAGGTGACATATTACTAAGGGCATGGAATGCCATTCATCTTAAGAAGAATTTTTTATAGCCAGGATCATGGATCCTAAAAGGATTAAGTATCCTCAAGTTGGTAAAATTTTATTCTATTATTTATTTATTTTTGAGTTACATTACTAACTTAAGGATAATATATCCTTAACATTTCTCTTTTCCAAGTTTTAAGTAACAATGCAGATTTCAATAAGAGGTTCAATGACTAAGAGGTTGGCTACCTCTCCTTGACACTCAAGGTACATTGCTATTTCCTTGGCCTAGCCCACTGTTAGGACTGATATTTTCAATACTGAGGATATGTTATCCTTGAAGATGTGTCTGGATCAGTTTTCCTCTTGAAGAGTTCCATAGCCATGTTAAAGATCAAGGATCCTCATAGGTTGGTATTATTAACAATTGTTTCACGTGTGTAGGTTATTATTCAACAAGCGCAACGACTCTATGACTAGGTCTACCTTAATATTCGCTACTGGAAGCTCCCAAGCACGTGGTCAATGAACGTTGGAGGAGTTGTGGAAGAGTGGCAGATAGTTAGGAATTCTTGTTATTTGTTATTTACTTTATAAACATAGAGATAACGATAAATTAGGAGACACTTGTATACACACATACTTAGAGCAGAACTCGTTTTTCTCTCTACACATTAGCATTCGTTGTAACATTGATCGTAATCTCCAAAACACTTGTAACCTTTTTGTGATTAATAAATTGGTGATCGACGTGTTGTCATCACCCGGGGTTTTTTTCCTTTGATCTAAACAAGATCAAGGGGTTTTTCCTCGCAACAAATCACGGTGTTCATCCCTATTTTGTTCATACATTCATTATTATCAATTTAGCACTAAACCTCACATAACGGATTTGGATACATTATCCTTAGTTGATTTTTATCCAAAACAATTTGGCGCCCACCGTGGGGCAATTGGTGCTATAATCCAGAAAATACCCTATCATTTTTAACCTTTTCATACCCATATCACCATCAATGGCCTCTCAATCAACCTCTGCTTCATCAACCATGCCAACTTTGGTTCCTCTCTCATCAAGAACCTTGCCGCCGATGCCTCTGCCAATCACGGGAGTACCACGAGCTACTGCTACTGGGAACAAGACTCAACTACCAGTCTTCCAGAGCTCGAAAACTACCGCTACCACTTCGGTAGTTAATACTAACGATGATGTTTCTAATATGTTTTTGCAGGTCAAAGCATACATGGAGCAACAAACCAAGACTAACCAGAGGATCCTACAGGAAATAGAAGACGTCAAGAGGACTAAGAGGCCGACAGAGGATCAAAATCCTCTAATGCCTTGGATGTTGGATTTCACTACTCCAGGATCCTTGCCTCAACATCAGCAAGGATCATCCATCCTTCAACAAGGGTCCATGAGTCAGCAAACTCAAGGATCCTCATACTTCCAATAAGGATCATCCATCCTTCAACCAGAATCCTCCGGACTGTATCTTCAAGGATCCTTCAACTCTCAACCATTAGGATCCTTCAACCCCAGTCAAAGATCCTTCTTCCAGGATCAAGGATCCTCAGGGGTTCAACATCAAAGGTCATCCGAGGTTCATGAAGGAGATATAATCCCCATGCAGACTATAGCTTCGGGTGGACCAACTCCTGTAGCAGACACTTCTTATCTCAGTCATTCTTCTGGAATGCCAACCTTTACGCAGAAAAGAGGTGACACGTATGATCCCATATCCTTAGATGCTAACCGTGGTTCCATTCAGGATGTAGGTATCAACCAAGCAATGGCTAAGGAACTGCAGAAACTTAAGGATATGATATCCAGCGTACCCGGGGTGATCCGTCTAATCCCTGAGATACCGAAGGGGAGCCACAAGTTATCCAGATTTGCTCTTCCTTTCTGTGATGCTGAAATCCCAAAGCGATTCCAGACCCCCAACATGAAGACTTATTATGGGACTACTGATCCTGAGGAGCATGTAACTCAGTACAGAGAAAGGATGGTGATCAATCCCATTCCTGAGAGACTTAAGAAGCTTGTTTATGCAATGGTTTCGGATCCACACTGACAGGATCTGCATTAAAATGGTTGCTAAGTGTTCCTCCCTTTTCAGTTACTTCTTTCTCACACTTAGTTAACTTGTTCAACAATCAATTTTCCTGTAGAAGGAAATTTGAGAAGTTAACTAGTGATTTATACCGAGTTATCCAACCTAGTGATGAATCCCTTAGGGATTTTGTTACGAGGTTTGGCAGGGAAGCTCTAGAAATCCCTAATTTTGTCATGGCTACTGCTGTTGAAGCATTTAAGATGGGACTTCAGAGAGGCTCCCCCTTTTATGATGATCTTGTGATGACTCCTTGCAGGTCCTTAGATGAAGTCAGAAACAGGGCACTCAGATTCATACGGTTGGAAGATGACAAGAGGATCCAGGATCGTCTGGGGAATCAAACAAAGCAAGAATCTCCCGACAAGAAGCAAGGTTTTCATTCAAGAAAAACAACTCGAAGCCCTACTTCAAATTCAACAATCAAAACGTTCGAGCTATTGAAGAAGAGGATGACGATGAGGATTACCCCAGCATCTCAGAATATTGCTTCTCGGTAGATACTCATGGTTTAATTTGTGCCATGAAGGATCTAGGTGAGAAGGCAAGGTGGCCTCGAAAGAAAGAGAAGTCAACCACCTTCAGAGACAAATCCAAATGGTGTGCCTTCCATAAAGATTTTGGCCACATGACGGACGATTGCATCAGTTTAAGGAGGGAAATCGGATACCTCCTGAGTAAGGGCCATTTTAAGGAGCTGTTGGGGAGAAAAAGTCAAGGATCTAGGATCCTGAAGATGTTCCTCAAAAAGCAACTCCGCCCCCACCAGATGCTCGAGTGATCAACTTCATTTTCGGTGGTTCAGACATATGTGGAACTTATTTCTCCGCAGCTAAGAGGCTGGCCAAAGAGACCAAGTTGGATAACAGGGAACGACCGGTTATATCCACCACCTTGACAATAGACAAAAGGATCTTCTTTGATGAAGAAGATAAATCAAGCATCCAGGATCCTCATCATGACGGTTTTATTGTTACTTTGTTTATTGCTAACCATTATGTACGCTGGATCCTTGTCAATGGTGGAAGCTCGGTCAACATCATCCAACATGATGTCCTTCAGAAGATGAACATACCAGATTCAGAAATCATTCCGAGGACGTCGGTGTTAGTCGGCTTCTGTGGCGAAACCAAGAAGACATTGGGGGACATCAAACTCCCAATATACATCGAAGGGTTAAATTCTTACCAAAAATTTTGTGTTATAAATAACCTTTCTTGTTGCAATATTATTTTAGGCAGGCCTTGGCTACATGGGATAAAGGCAGTGACCTCTACTTACCACCAATGCATCAAACTACCAACTCCTTGGGGAGTAGTAAGGATAGATGGTGACCAAGTCAAAGCCAAGAACTACTACTCTTCATCAATGAAGCTAGCAGCTAAACAAACGATAACATAGCAATCACAGCAACATCCTAGGGACGTGCTGGAAGCTCGTGAGAAGGACTTAAAGGAAGTATCCTTGGACCCCGAGGATCCAGATGTAAAAGTGTTCCTAGGATCCGGTATCCCTTATGAGATTGAGGAGGATATGATATCCTTCCTAACGCGAAGAAAATCCACATTTGCTTTCAAACATTCAGACATGACAGGTATTTCTAAGGAAGTAATTACTCACAAGCTAGGCATTGATTTATCTATTAAACCCGTCCATCAAAAGCGAAAGAAATTCGCTCCTGAGAGGAACCCGATCATACAAGAAGATGTTGAAAAACTTCTTTAGGCCTGTATGATCAGAGAGGTTAAGTATCCTCGATGGTTAGCTAATGTGGTTGTTGTTTCCAAAAAGAATGGAAAGTGGAGGGTGTGTGTCGATTTTACCAATTTAAACAAGGCATGTCCCAAGGATCCTTTCCCGTTACCACATATAGATTCCATGGTGGATGCAACGGCAGGACATGAGATGCTCACCTTTATGGATGCTTCCTCTGGATTTCAACAAATTTGGATGGAACCGTCTGATCAAGAGGATACGGCATTCATGACTCCTACTGGCATATATTGTTATATCGCCATGCCGTTCGGACTAAGAAATGCAGGGGCAACATATCAAAGACTGGTCAACATGATGTTCAAGGATCAGCTATGCAAAACCATGGAAGTCTACATAGATGATATGGTGGTGAAGTCAAAGAGAGCTGAGGATCACCTCAAAGAACTTGAAGAAGCTTTCAACATCCTGGATCAGTACAATATGAAGCTGAATCCTTCAAAATGCCACTTTGGTGTCAAGGCTGGGAAGTTCCTAGGATACATGGTGACCAAAAGAGGAATAGAAGCAAGCCCTGAATAGATAGAAGCCATCGTCAACTTGAAACCCCCTGTGAATGCTAAGGATGTCCAAAGACTGACGGGGAGAATAGTTGTTCTCAACAGATTCATTTCCGGATCCTCGGAGAAGTGCAAAGACTTCTATGACATCCTTAAGAAAAACAAGAAGTTTGAATGGACAGAGAAGCATGAAGTCGCCCTTAAAGAATTAATGGATTACTTATCCTCAGCTCCAACTCTAATGAAGCCTGTGGACGGAGAATCCTTATATCTCTATCTAACTGTTTCAGGAAATGCCGTAAGTGCTGTCCTTGTGAAGGATCATGAAGGTGGACAAAATCCCGTTTATTATGTAAGTAAAAGTCTATTAGATGCAGAAGCCAGGTATTCTCATTTAGAAAAATTAATTCTCGCACTTATTATGGCTTCCACTAAATTAAGACATTATTTTGAGACTCATACTATTATTTTAAGAACTAACTATCACGTTAAGAATGTTCTTAGAAAGCCAGAATTGTCAGGTAGAATGGCCAAGTGAGCTGTGAAGCTGAGTACGTATGACATTCAGTATGCGCCTAGAACAGCTATCAAATCGCAGGCACTAGCAGACTTTGTGGCTGATTTCAGCAGTGACATGCAAAATGAAGCTGATTTAGAAGTCCAACAACTAGAAGAAACCAAGGATCCTTGGATCCTTGTCACAGATGGAGCATCCAACGTAAGAGGAATGTGATTTGGCATACTACTGAAATCGCCACAGGGGGACATAATACCCCAGTCCATTGCATGTGCATTTCA
This sequence comes from Bidens hawaiensis, assembly GCF_021521415.1. Classification (NCBI taxonomy): domain Eukaryota; kingdom Viridiplantae; phylum Streptophyta; class Magnoliopsida; order Asterales; family Asteraceae; genus Bidens; species Bidens hawaiensis. Next base: position 45,001 of record NW_027498250.1, on the reverse strand, counting down.
AGCCACCAACAATGAGGCAGAGTACGAAGCGCTTATCGCAGGTTTACTTTTAGCCAAACAAATGAGGATCAGGTATCTTCAAGTTTTTATGGATTCTTTACTTATAATTAACCACTATAACGGTTCTTATACCGTGAAAGGTGAAAAAATGATCAAATACTTAGAAATTGTGAAGGATTTTGCAAAATCCTTCGAGTTGTTTAGTATCATACATGTACCAAGAGAAGAAAATGCTGGGGCAGATGCCTTAGCTAATTTAGCCTCATCCTTGAAAATTCCAGAAGATACGAAGATCCCAATCATCCATATACTCTTGCCAGCAATAGGAGAACAAGAAGTTGGGGAGATAATAACTGATAAACAGATCGTACTTTGGGATCCATTATCCTCAACTAGCCAAGGATCCTGGATCCTCCCAATTAAGAGATACATTCAAACTGGAGAGATTCCAGCCATGGAGAATCCCAAATCTTTCAAACTCAAGGTATCATAATATATTTTGTTAGATGATATGCTATACAGAAAATCCCTTGCAGGTCCATAGTTGAGGTGTATAGAGGATCCTGAAATTCAAGAGGTGCTCAAAGTCTTTTACGAAGGCAATTGTGGTAATCACACAGGAGGTAGAGCCCTATTCTTAAGGATTCTGAGAACAAGATACTATTGGCCAACAATAAAGAGAGATGCCATGGAATACTCAAAGAAATGTGATGCTTGTCAAAGACATGCAAACATCCTACATCAACCAGCAGAACCTATGTATCCTATATCCTCATCATGGCCTTTCATGAAATGGGGGATGGATATTGTGGGTAAACTACCTAAGGCACCAGGAGGAAAAGTATTCATGCTCGCAATGATTGATTACTTTTCAAAATGGATAGAAGCAGAAGCTTTTGTTCAAGTACGCGAAAAAGAGGTGATATCCTTTATTAAAAGAAATATTATTACTAGATTTGGCATTCCTTCAGAAATTATTTGTGACAATTGTTCCTAGTTTATCGGGAAAAGAACCACTAACTTTTGTGACAGTTGGAGGATCAAGATGATTACTTCTACACCGGTACATCCTCAAGCTAACAGTCAAGCAGAGTCAAGCAACAAGATCATCATCAATAACCTGAAAAAGAAGCTCGGATCCAAGAAAGGAAAGTGGGTTGAAGAACTACCTTATGTTCTTTGGGCCGACAAGACAACACCCAAGAATGCAACAGGACAAACACCCTTCTCATTGGTGTTTGGGTCAAAAGAGGTAGTCCCCACAGAGATGGTGGTTCCTATAGCCAGAACAAGCATCCGTGATCTTGAGGCTAATGAAGAAATCCTTCTTGAAGACTTAGATACTGTTGAAGAACTAAGATACCTTGCCAAAATCAGAATGGCGGCATATCAACAAAGGGTAGCTGGGGCATACAACAAGAATATCATAATCAGAAGATTTCAAGAAGGAGATTTAGTCTTGAGAAAAGCCTTCCAGAATACAACCAATCCGGCTGATGGAAAGCTAGCACCCAAGTGGGAAGGTCCTTATTTGATTGAATCGGAGGCCGGAAAAGGGGCATACCATTTTCTCACTATGGAAGGCAACAGGTTACCAAGAGCATGGAATGCTATCCATCTCAAGAAATACTTTTTCTGATCTAGATCAAGTATCCTCTGAGGATCAAGTATCCTAAAAGGGTCAAGGATCCTAAAATCGGTTATATCTATTTAATCATTTATTCACTCTTGATTTTTGCTTATTTAAGGATAACATATTCTTAACATTTGTATTTTCCAAGTTTTAAGTAACAATGCAGGATATTAATGAGATTTTCAATGTTCAAGAGATTGGCCACCTCTCATTTACATTTAAGGTACTAAGCTATTTCCTTTGGCCTAGCCCACGATTGGGTATGACCCCCGATGGTCATATCCCCTAAGGTTTAAAGGTTTTCACCTTTCTTATAAATTAGAGTTTCTACACTCTCGCCTGGAGTGCACGTTATCTAACGTATAATCCGAGGCAGTGGGACCAGTACACGTTTGGTGGCTGACAATTTCGTTGCTTTTGGCTATATGGAGGATCCTACAATTTATGGTAGACGTACCATACCACCGGTTTATAACGTTTTCACGTTATCTCAAGACAAAGGTTTCTAACATTTTCATGTTAGCTAAGGTTTTGGCGTATTCACGTCACACACGTTTGGGCTAAATTCCAGTTTGAGCGAGTCCTCAGTTGACATCCGTATCCTTGGGCCAGTCCCCAGTTGGGCTTGTCCCCAGTATTTGGGCTTGTTCCCGAGATTGCACGAGCTTGTCCACAGTTTATTTATGGGCTCGTCCCCAGCTTAATGGGTCTAACCCTGATTAATCTTACAAGTTGTTTGCAACAGATATTATTAGTCTGATGACAAGAATCAAGACTTATGGGTTCAAAATCCTTAGCATACTCCTACAAGGATCACTGAAGGTTCAATGCTTATAGTAACTAAGGTCCATTTAGGCCTTGTGGTACAATTCCTACTTATAACTTTATTATGAGTATTTTTTGTTTAAAGACTTGACAGTTTTTGAATTATTCCTCTAAGGATATTGAATCCTAAAAATTTCTCCTTATTTTTATGGATATTCTATCCTAAAGTTTAGGCTTAAGAATGTTCTTTCCTAAAGTTTTCTTTTTAATTCTAAGGATATTCTATCTTAAAATTTTTTAAGAATCTTCTATCATGAACATTTCTTTCAATCAAGAACAATTTTTGAAACTTCCAATAAATATAAATCTATATTAAACAAACTTTCACAATAACAACCAAATAGTTAAAAGTTTTATATTATTAAACACAAGTCACAAGGAGTTATCCAAAATCCTTAACCTGGATTTCTCCATACGAAAGATGAACCATCCACCCGGGTTAAACGAGTGTTACTAATTATTCTTAAGGTGCAGGAAAATAAAAGTCAGAGATACAAAAGGCTTCATCCCCGTAAACAGAGGATCCATCCACCTTCGGTACCCCTGAGAATTGTCCTGAGGATCCTTAAATCGGAACTAGTTGCTGCCTTTAGAGTTTCCTTCTTAATGTCTTAAGGAGTTATCATACTATCGATGTCTTCCAAGGAGAACTTGTTAGCATATTTCTGAGACTTCTTGGCGCCTACAAGATTAAGTCAACAGATAAGTATTCTACCTAATTTTATTTATTTCAAAATTATTATATTAAACTTACTTGACATATTGGAGTCTAAGGAGATCTCACAAAAAAGCTTCAATAAATCGGGCTTGAAAAGTTCTAACCTCAGGATCCAGTGCAAGGAACTGCTTTGTTTTCTCCTCTGTTCAAGGTAGCTTAGCTAAAGAAGCTAAGTTCTCAATTGCAAATAAAAAGAAGAATCAAGGTTACCTTAATAATCAAGGATCCTATCGTTATTAAGGATCCAGGATCATTCCCTTTCTGACCCATTTTGAAGGAAGGTCAGCCCCTCCGGGTATGGAGTCACGTTTCACGAAGAACAACTGATTCCTCCAGAAGGAATTATTCAATGTGACTTTCAAAATCGGATGGGGTTGTCGAGGTTTGGATTTCAATATGAATCGGGCTGGACCATGGGTACTAAGGGTATACAGATGGGATAACTCTTGAAGGCCGAAGTCAACTTTCTCCTCTTCAATGATTCTTTCTATAGTGCCGAGGACTCTCCACACCATAGGCATAGCCTGGATGTAGGATATGTCAATGGAATCAAAGAAGCTTTGTGTGAAAGGGGGGAACGGATAACGATAGCCAATAAGAAAAGGGCAAGCCAGAAAACACACCCAAGTCTGTGAGTATACGTCGCAACGGACGCTGGAGTCGTACGGCTGGAACGTGGTTTCTGGCGAAAACAAAGAACGGAACTCATCGACTTCGGGATCCGTGAGTTTGCAAATTTCGATAGAAGGGTTGGCTATTAGGTTTTGTAGTTGCATCTCCGATAACCCAGAGTCATCGGAAGATTGGTCGGGCGGTTTAGAAGGAGGTAAAGAAGATGAAGTGACAGACATTATTATCAAAGCAAAGAAAATAACAGAGAAAAGAAAGGATACCAACCGTGTCGCCTGGATATGTGGTTATAAAAGATATAGGGACGACATATATAGGTGGTTAAGATTAATATCAAGGGCTGGATGGTAAATATTTATGGTAATCGTCTAATCATCCAGTTTTTGCATAATATTCAAATTTCAAAATGCCAGCTGTAAAGCATAAACACCCGCCATTTTGGGGGCAATTGTTAGGACTGATATTTTCAATACTGAGGATATGTTATCCTTGAAGATGTGTCTGGATCAGTTTTCCTCTTGAAGAGTTCCATAGCCATGTTAAAGATCAAGGATCCTCAGAGGTTGGTATTATTAACAATTGTTTCACGTGTGTAGGTTATTATTCAACAAGCGCAACGACTCTATGACTAGGTCTACCTTAATATTCACTACTGGAAGCTCACAAGCACATGGTCAATGAACGTTGGAGGAGTTGTGGAAGAGTGGCGGATAGTTAGGAATTCTTGTTATTTGTTATTTACTTTATAAACATAGAGATAACGATCAATTAGGAGACACTTGTATACACACACACTCAGAGCAGAACTCGTTGTTCTCTCTACACATTAGCATTCGTTGTAACATTGATCGTAATCTCCAAAACACTTGTAACCTTTTTGTGATTAATAAATTGGGGATCGACGATTTGTCATCACCCGGGGTTTTTTTTCCTTTGATCTAAACAAGATCAAGGGGTTTTTCCTCGCAACAAATCATGGTGTTCATCCCTATTTTGTACATATATTCATTGTTATCAATTTAGCACTAAACCTCACATAACGGATTTGGATACATTATCCTTAGTGAATTTTTATCCAAAACACCCACGATTAAGGTATGACTCCCGATGGTCATATCTTCCAAGGTTTAAAGGTTTTCACCTTTCTTACGAATTAGATTTTCTACACTCTCGCCTGTAGCGCACGTTATCCAATGTACAGTTCGGGGAAGCGGGACCAGTACGCGCTTAGTGGCGTACTGGAGGATCCTACGATTTAAGGTATACGTACCATACCTAAGGTTTTGGCGTTTTCACGTCACTCACGTTTGGGCTAAATCCCGGTTTGGGCGAGTCCCCAGTTGACATCCGTATCTTTGGGCTAGTCCATAGTTTTTGGGTTTGTCCCCTGTTTTTGGGCTTGTCCCCAGTATTTGGATTTGTCCCCAGTTTTTGGGCTGGTCCCCAGTTCACTGGCTTGTCCCTAGTTGCACGGGCTTGTCTACAGTTTATTTTTGGGATTGTCCCCAGATTGTTGGGTTTAATCCCAGTTAATATGATAAGTAATATGCATCAGGTATCCTAAGTCTAACTACAAGGATCATGGAAACATTCACATTTGTGGTAACTTAGGTCTAATAAGACCTTATGGTATGGTCTTTACTTATCAATTTACATTTATTCGAATTAACTCTTTATAAATCCATATATTCAAGGATCCAACGTCCTTAATCTGTTTTTACAAGGATAGTTTATCCTTGAAACTTTTCTTAAAAAATTTCTTGAAAGTATTTATGGATCTAAACTGTAACAACTATTCTTTCATAATAATAAACAGTAAGCAAATAGTGAAAAGGTTTAAGTTATTATTATTAAAATGTCACCTGGTCTTATCAAAAACCTTAACCCAGATTTAACCATGCGAAATATGGACCATCCACCCGGGTTAAGCAGGTGTTACTAACAGTTATCATGATAGCTCTTAACGGAGTCCAAGGCCTGCGAGATGCAGCAGAATAAGTTCAAAAGGATTTTGGATTTACAATAGCAAATAAGGAGGATAAAGGATCCTTACGGTGATGACGAGATCCTTTCCAGCTTCATACAGGTCTTCAGACTCGTCAGTCTTCTTTCTTTTGGAAGCTCCAGACTTAACTCGAGTTGTCACAGGGCGTGGTTCATGGTTCGGTGTGGATTTTGGAGTCTCCTTCTTCACAATAAAGCAATCAATGTCCTCGATGGAAAACTGAGATGCAGATTTACCGGATTTCTGAGCACCTACAAAGCACAATTTAAAGATAAGTTTTCCATTATTTTTAATTAATATCAAACTATACTATTGAAATTCTTACTTGACATGTTGCTAATTGATTCCGAAATTGTCTCTTGAAAAGATTCGGTAAATTAAGCTTGAAAAGTTCTGACCTCTGGATCCAGTGCAAGGAACTTCTTAACTCTATCTTCAACTCCAGGAAGCTTGGCCAACAAAGCGAAGTTATAAACTAAAAAGCAGAAATAAACACGTTAGAAAAAGGATAAGCTGTACTCTCCGGCTTGTCCCAAGGAAACTCTATAGATATATGATAATTATATCTAGCTTGTCAAATCTCATCTGTTTTTAAAGGAAGTTTGAATTCAAAGGCAAAATGACATCTTTGATCTTATCACAACCGCCATTTTGGGGGCAATTGTTAGGGCACAGAAATTTGACACTGTGGATACGTTATCCTGACATATGTTCCGGATCAGTTATCCTTAGAATGTGTTCTGGATTCTGTCAGGATCAAGTATCCTCAGTATTTATTACTAACTAACGGTTGTTCTCTTTGTATATTAATATATTGGTAGGTATAACGACTGGAGACGTGGTCTAAGCTACTATTTTTCCATCCAAGTGGTCCAGCACGTGGTTAAAGATGTGTAGGAGCTTTAGTGGAGGAGTGGCATAAAAATAGGACTTATAGTTAGTTTCTTTTTTGTATTTATATTGAAGTATGGTCAGCTTGGTTTTAGATAACACATAACACAGCAGCATACACGACTTTTCTCTGTAATTCTAGCAGTATACACACACACTTAGCAATATTTGTAATCGCTGATCATAGCTTCCACCCTTGTAACCTTGTTTTTGATTAAAGTGGTGATATATGATTTGTCATCACCCAGGGTTCTTGTGTCGGCGATTCGACCAATATCAAGGGCTTTTCCTCGCAACAAATCATTATGCTCTTACTTTCATTCGTTTCATAATCATTGTTATCATTCAAGCAGTAAAACTCACTTTACAAATTTGGTTCCATTATCCTTGATTGATTTTTGACCAAAACAATGTGTTTGTTATCTTCATCTCCTTTGATGTTCATAACTATGCTCATCATGAGCTAAAAATCCAATTACCATATAATTTCTATGAAGAAGCTTTGTTTTACTTGATGTTTATATTAAATAAGTGATTTAGTTTTAGTAAAGTACATGATTATTTTGCAATTATCCTTTGATGAAAAATGTTTTATCACTTTAACTCAACAAATCAAGGTTGATAATTAACACTCATTCATGATTCACTCATGTTCTTGGAAACTAGAAATGGTAAAAAGAATATCTTGATAACTTACCTAAGATAAAACATGGATCATTATATTGTACTTAGATATGATGAGATACAAGCTATTATCTATTTCTCTAGTTTTGATAATTCTGAAATAACATTGTTAACACGATTGTTTAGGTTATCATACTAGTTAAAGAAATCATATGTTAAAGGAATGTGTAATTATAATATACTTAAATCAACCAAGAAGAGGTTGTGTGACTAAACTATAACCACCCGAAGTTGCTAGAATTAGTATTTGAGAAATCGAAGCGAATCCTAATCTTTATAATTGACTAAAACTATTTGAATACTTAAATTGACATTCTCGTGGTAGACATGAAGTTATGCATGGTACTTTCTTTTATGTCATAGGATAAGTTCACTTAGAAATGAGGGGATTTTCTATCATACATTATTAAAGCAAGTTTATTACATGTTTACTTTATAATCATCAAGGAAGAATGAAGTGGATTCTTGATTTTAGATGGTAACCTTCATATAATTGATTTACTTATTTAGAATTTATCTTCTTGTTCACCTAATATATATATATATATATATATATATATATATATTATAAAAAAGTTGAAAAATTACCCCAAAATGATTATCTTTTCCGATTAAATAAAAATGAAGATTTATTATTAGAAATATTTGTGTCCACGGATCGATACTTGGTTCTTACCAATACTATTCTACTTATACTATAGGTACATTTTCCTATTTTGTGTGTGGTTAGTCTTAGTAGAAATCACTTTTATAAATTTAAAACACGATCTTGTGCGGAAACTAAATATGTTATATATTACGACTACAAACGCAAACAGCAGTAAACAATGATTTATACTACATTATTATTTTAACAAATATTTACAAATATTATTCAATGTTTATTTATATATTGCAGGGTAACAGAGTTCATGCTTCAATATCGAAGTAGTATATCAACAGTTTTGATAAGAAGATAAATGAGTATGATTGCTACGAAATTTTGAAAGAAAAGTTTTCAACTTATGTCGATAGGTTTAAGTATACTGAAAACTAAAAGAAACTAATATTCTCAAAAACCACTGAAGTAAAGGCCCGTGAAGATTTTAGCAAAAACGTTCTTGGTTTTAAGTTTACAACAATTCATGATATACTTACGGAATCAGTCCCAGCTGATACGTGCATAGGTTTGATAGTTTAAAAAGTCATAATTAATATCAAAATATGTTAAAGTTAATAACTTTATTTCTTTTAATCTTTAAAACAAATGTTATTGGAATTATTAAAGATGATGTTTATGTTGAAGATATCACAAAGAAAAATGGTAAACCTGCTAAGAGATTGAAGATCAAGTTATATGATTGCAGGTTAGTAGTATTAATATGTATCTATTTGTAAGGCCACGTTCTCGGTGCCCTACATTGGCATTGGATTTACTCATAAACATAGTTCTAAATATCAGAGTTAAATTATACTTTTGTGGAATAAATAAAACTTCAATCATTTGTTACAAAACATTCAAACTTGTCTTTAATAACATAACATAAGAATATCTTATTTAAACATCATGACGAATCTTCAGATGCCAGCCTCCTTAGTTCCTGCCATATGTCTCCCTCAAGCTAGCTGCTTCAGTCTATTTACCTGTGTGCATACTAAAAGTCAACTACACTGAGTGAGTTCTAGTTAATCAGGTAACATATAATACATTCACATACTTATACATACGCATTCGAAGATACATATTATATACTTAACCTGCTAATCCTTCTTTAGTACATACATAAGTATATACCTTTGTTCTTTCTTTCTTTCTTTCTTTCATACTTTACATTTATTCTTACTTTACATACTTATACGTTTTAAAGAGCATTACGCCTTCTTGCCTCGAGTATTATTGGGGCTCGGTGTCTTTTCTTCCTCGAATATTATTAGGGTTCGGTCCCTTCTTCCTCGAGTATTATTAGAGCTCGGTCCCTTTCTACCTCAGGTATTATTAGGGTCATGTCCCTTCTTCCTCGAGTATTATTAGGGCTCGGTCCCTTTCTTCCATACAACCTTACCTTACCTTCTTTTATATTGATTTATAAACATCCATACATAACATACATATATCATTCATACATCATATATAAAACAATCACATCTTCTGACGATCACCTTCCTTGGCGATACGTGCAATATCCGAAGATCATTAACGTACCGATAAGCATTCATTCATAACTTCAACAACTTTCACATAAATCATACAAGGCATACACTTACCACTTAAGGTAAGTGTATTAACTAATCACGTCGAGTATACACACAACCCCTAAAACATAACAATGAAATGAGGCTAGTAACTCACCTGTAAACAATTCCTTTATGAATTTACGGTTATACCCTTCTTGAGTTGTGCACAGCTAACTGTGTATAAATTAACAAGCATCACTTAACTAATCCTAATTATATTATCTTTCTAAGTTATTTCCCGTTTTAAACGTTACATTTCCTTATTAATTAATTAATTACCTTTAGCTCATATGTCATATAAGTCCATATCTATCGTTTACGTACGTATACGCTGTTTATCTTTCATTTATTTGGAAAATCATTTTTATCGTATAAGTCCACTGCGTATATGTTCATTGGCATATAAGTTGTCCTAATGTATATGTACTTCCAGGGTATAAGTTTCTATAACGTATAAGCTATACATACACGCCACATATACACATATATGTCTATATACATACACGATGCATGCATACATATACGCTATATATACATATACGTGGTATACTTATACGGCATCCACATACATATGCGCTACATACATACATATACGCTCCATACATATGCGATACATAGTTAACGTTGTCCACACTTATACGGTACATACATACACGCTGCAACTTATACGGCGTATATACTTATACGACGTATAAGAGCAGGTCAGCCCCTTTTCACGTGTTTTAAGGTTTTTCTTCGATTCCGGTGCTGTCAGCCGCCGTTAACCACCATGGTTGGTCGGGGTTTGATCGTTTATGGTCTGTGTAGCTTCGGGGTATCCAGATCTGAGCTAAGGTGGCCATTAAGCTCGTTTTTGGTTGATTAAACCCTCGAAATAAGCTAGATCTAGATCCAAACGGCTCATACGGTTTCCCGGGGCTGCGGTGTCGGGTCATAATATGTTGGGTCAGCTGAGATAAATGATTTCTTACATTCGGTTGGTTTTGGATCGTTGAATATATTAGAGTAGAGAGTGTTTAGCTTAAGTGCATGTTTTTGATGGTGTAGGCTATGGTGTAGAATGGATGGAAATGGAAATAATTAGGGTTTAAGGGGTATTTATACTCCTTCAGCCCATGGACCTTAGGCCCATCATTCCTTTTAGTTCATAATTAATTTTTATCTATTAAAGCCCACCATCCTCTTACCTTATTATTATTTTATTATTTCTCTATTAACTCAAATTAATTCTTCTAACTCAATTAATATATTAATTATTACTCTAGAAAATTTTGGGATGTTATACTATTATAAATTGATCATTTATTAGCAAACTTTATATGTGATTATTTCAGTGATAATTCAATCAGTATGACTTATGTTGAGAAAAATCCACAACAAGCTGCTATTATTATTGCTTTACAATTTGCTAAATACAAACATTATGATGGTAAGTTAAAATTATACATCTTTTTAACATCAAATAATCTCTAAAAATTGCTTTACAATTTGCTAAATACAACTATAGTTTAGAATCTTGACGTACATAAAATTATACATATTTTTAACATCAAATAATCTCTAAAAATTGCAACTTCTATCGAATAATATAGCTTAGAAGGCTACTTATCACATTAAAATACAATTTCAGGTAAACCCAAGCCTTAAACGAAGAAACAAGTGAAAAGACGAAGAAAAACGAAAGAAAATCCAAGAAAAACCTCAACCACGCCCCCGTGCCTCGAGAACCACGCCCCATGCTTCTGAACATAAGAAAAGACAGAAATTTATAAGAAAAGACAAACACTGGACAAAGAAACACGGGGCCGTGCTTAAGCCACCATGGGGCCGTGGTCACCTTTCAGATAAGACAAAAAGAATTAGCACATGTCACTAAAAAGCACGGGGCTGTGCCTTAGGAAGCACACCCCCGTGGTGAGTCATCATGTACGATCTTACATCGTTTAATACAGCTGGACACCTTGACATGGGACGGTGCCTCTAGAGGCACGGGGCCGTTCCCCTTCCTCAGACTACCTATAAATAGAGGAGAATGTTGCATTAATAAAGTGTGCTTGAAGAAAATCTTTATACGGGTTTCTCTTATAAAAACACTCACATTACACTCATATTGAAGATCTTGTGAAGAGTTTGAAGGCTTGGAGGTTACCCTTATCATCCACCATCATCAACATCATCATTATCCATCATCATCATCATTAAGAATGGAGGTTCATCAACATTTGGTTAGATTGCTCTAGTTTAATCATGTGTTTGTTATCATCATCTCTTTTAATGTTCATAACAATGCTCATTATGAGCTAAACTCCATTTACCATCTAAAATCTATGAAGAAGCTTTGTTTTTACTTGATGATTATGTGAAACATGTGGTTTAGTTTGGTAAAGTACATGGTTATTTTGCAATTATCCATTGATGAACACTACAACAAAAACGATTTTTTAGTACCCACAAAAGCGTCATAAAATGTTATTTTATAGGACCTTTCATTTAATAGGACCAACTAGAAAAGCGTTTCATGTAAAGGGGTCGTAATAAGTGTCGGAACTCAAAAAGCGTCCTAATATCCCAAATAAGTTTATGGAACCAATTTTATGGTCGCATAAATATCCATTAACAACCCAAAAAGTGTCCTAATAAAAACATATTAGGACACTTTTACAATGTTTTAACATGTGATTGCTCACCTTTAATCTTTTGATACACATACAAGTGTCCTTAAAAATTAATTTATAAGAACCTTATGATGTCACATTATAGGTACTTTAGTACCAAGAAAAAAGTCCTGCTATCCCACATAAGATTATGAAACCAATTTTATGGTCGAATAATATATTCATTAACGACCCAAAAGTCCCAATAAAAATATATTATGATACTTTTACAATGTTTTGACATGTGCTTACCTAATTGTAAACTTTTGACACACATACAAGTGTCCTTAAAAATTAATTTATAGGAACCTTATGATAGAACATTATGATACCAAGAAAAATGTCCTAATATCCCAAACCAGATTATGAAACTAAATTTTATGGTCGCATAATATGTCTATGAACAACTTAAATAACATCATAAAAAACATATTATACAACCCTTTTTTAAACGTCCACACACAATTTTACGATACATTTTTGGACATCTAAATATTGAAAGAAATAAAAACTCATTATATTAAATAAGCTTGTTCATAATGAAAACACTAAACATAAATAAGTTATAAAATTATTCAACATAAACTCTTGTAACATTCAACAAAAAAATTAAAAGCAATAAAAAAATCAAGCACCATAAAATCTGAGTCATCATGCGTCCTCAATCCTCACGGACTATCTACAAATAAACCATCCATGTATAAGCATTAAGTTCCATCTTATTAAAATTATTCGTATCACAAGTTTAACAAATACATACCAAGATGAATGGAGGATGCACCAATACAATCTTGAATTGTGGAAAATAACCCATGTGGTCTCACCAACTTTTCATCTACTTTTATTGGTACTTGAACATTTATCTCACACCATTTTGGTCCAATCTCTGTACCACCAACTAGCTCATTTGGGTCCAAGCTCATCACTCATCCTCTTGCTACATGCTTAGTAGGGTTTAGAATGCTTTTGAGGAAAACTTCATCTCCGACCTATATTTTAGTTTTCAAAAATCAGTTATATATTAAACTCGAGTCATTATAGTGAAAAATTCAGTTTACAAAAAAGAAGGTTTTACACTAGCAGGTTAATATTTTATTGAAAATAATCTGAATAAAAAACATCAATAGACATTGTGGTTTTCTAGTGTAGCACAAAGTAACCGTTATATAATCACCAACTTACAATCAATTTTTGGATGAGTCTACAAGCTAAAGATTTACCTCTATTTCGTAGTTTCTACATATCCTAAGTCTAACAAAGTATCCAAATTACATACTAATCCTCTTTTTGACCATGTACTTGGTGAAAAATATAGTGACGTGCCTATTGTTTATAACATATTTCTGATGAAGTACAAAAGGTAACTTACAAAATGTGGAACACTAAAGATTTATATAGAAAAATACCCGTAAACATGGAGGTCCACTGGTTACAATATTGTCACATTGTTCAATATTCAGACCACCACTAACTTGACAACACAAGAAATGGGACAATTAATCATATAGTCATACCAAGCAACAAAAACTTGATTTTTAATAAACTCTATTCTAAAATATTTCATTACCATTGATTGAACTAATAAAAAAGTGATAAGTTTACAAATAAACATTTACATATTTTTGAAGATCATTTTGTATAATGTTTATGTATGTTTCTTAAATACTAATAAGTTTGCAAAGAAACATTACAAGTTAAGTAAATATGTTTCTATGACCGAAAGACTTTGAACTAAGGAGATCCCTTTTCTATAGGAAAATAAAAGCATGCAGTTTATCAGAACATTATAAACTATTAAATCAGTATAGTAAAGAAAACTTACAGTGGTTAGTAGCAGTAGAAATCACAGCGATTAACGCCAATATACAACCATACATACAGGGCTGCCAGCAATGCACACAGAAGTGAATTTAAGCATGCATTTGTTAAGTAATACAACTATTTGAGACACTTAAACTTGGACCATGCATTCATAGGCATTTTTAACCAATTTGTGGATACGAAGTGTGCATTGTAGGATTCAAAAACTTTTCCACTAACTTTTGGTGAAATAAAAGTAAGAATAAAAGCATACTTGGTATTCCTCTCTAATCTTTATAATAAAGAGTGTTGAACCTGTGCTGATGCTTTAACACAAAGAACCCTCATTGCTTTCCAAACTACTTTGGTAAAATCAAAATGTTTACATGATAATGATGATTATAATTATGTATTATAGAATCAGGTGATATTGAATTGCATTATTAATGAAAAATGAGAAACCTCGTCAAGATTTTTCCCTCACGAGCTGCTTGCTCCTTAGCATGTTTCAATGCGTTAAGCCACATGCTCCTTCATTGCCACCTGCTCTAGCCATATTAGAAATTCTAACAATTTTGGATGCAAATTACCAAACATTAGAAAATCAAGTCATCCAATAAAGAACATACGTGCAACAATTATACAACAGTTAAGTCCCAACACATTCAATTATGGTGATTCAAACACCCAGCCCTTGACCTGCTTGGAAAACAAAATCAATTGAAACATTGGTTGGCGAAAGAGCATAATTCATGGTGAACATACTAAACTGATGAAATACTAAACTGATATCTCTCTCATTTTATTGGTTAATAAAGGTAATTAGTATATGTTCCTTATACAATTTAAGTTTTATGTATCATATTTTTAAGATCAAATTAGTGAACATCAAACCTTTAAAGGGATAATAACTCAACAACATAAGCAAAAACAACCAAAGGTTTTAACAATTAATAAAAGATAGAAAAAGAATCAACCTGTGTTAGTGCACGGTTTTGCGTCTAGAGTCTTTGTATTTATCGTTAACGTTATTGTTTATTAATTAATGTAATAATTAATGTTTATTATTATCTAGTTCGCTAAGTTAAAGGCTAGTTCGCTAGGGGATGTTCGCGAACTAGCCAAGTAATGTATTCCCTCCTGATTCGTTAGGGGATGTTAATGAATCAGGGGGTGTTTCGCTATGATAATGTATATAACGAAGGAGAGGCTGGTTCGCTAGGGGATGTTAGCGAACCAGATCACCTTCTATATATAGTGAACTCCTGTTCACAATTAATAAAAAAAGTTTTTTTGAGAAGTTTTCAGCTAATTAACGAATTGATGTCAAAACTCTCTCTCAAGCTTCACCTAATATTATACTGATAACATATTGATAATATATACACATATATACAACACTGAATCGATGTTAATTATGAGCTAGATCTTGTACTAATAGGATATTCAAAGATCTGAGATCTGTTATTGTTATTGATTGGTAATCCGGGTTCCAACAAGTGGTATCAAAGCTGTTGGTGCTCATTACACTTGATTTGGTGTTTTAAATATTTCGTTTTTGTTAGTTTTCGGTTTTGTTTGGTTTTGAATCAATTGGTAGTTAAATTGGTTGAATTATGGATAATTTGGATTGGATTTGAGTTGATATAAGTATTGGTAAGGTATTGTTAAGTGGATTTGAGGTTTGAATTGGATTTGTGTGTTTTGGATTTGGATTCGGTTTAAGTCCGAAACAGGGGTGTGTTTTGGTCAAATCGGATTGGTTATCGGGAATAATTGATTACCAGGATTGTGGTTTTGAAATCGCGAGGTGATTACGAGGATTTTGATAGGTTGATTGTGCGTTTTGATTGAGAAATGAGAAAGTATTACAGATTTGCATATTTCTGAGTTTCTGGGTTTCGAAGTTTGATGTTCATAATTCTGGAAAATTACTTTGAATGTTTGAAGATTTGAAGATGAACGTAATTCGCTATCATCTGTATGGTGATTCGCTATATGTTTATCTGTGATTCGTTATCAATTTTGCTACTTCGCTACCTAGTTCGTTAGCCAATTAATGTGAGTTATTGATTCGTGTAATCTAGTTCGCTATCTAGATTAACCGATTCGTGTGACACGTGTTCTTCTTGGAATTTGTGTCATAATAACCTTTGCCACGTGGCATAAGGTGTCAGAGTTTGTTACAAACGGTTGTAACAACCTGATTCGTTATATTGTGATTTGCTAATCCACTGTAGCTGATTCGTTATCTTAATTTGCTAAGCATTCCTTAGTGATTCGTTACTGATTATCATCTGATTCGCTAAACTAATACTTTGTGATTCGTTTGGTCAATTCGTCAAGTTGACTTGTGATTCGCTAAATCTTCATCTCATTCGTTATCTGTTTCACCATTTTGTTGATTCGCTAACCTTATTTGTGATTCATTAAGTTGACTCGTTAAGCTGATTTTTGATTCGCTAAAACACTCACCTCATTCGTTAAGGTACTTCGTTGCTGATCAGTCTTAACTTCGTTAAGAGTTGATTCGTTAAACACTGTTAACAGTTCGCTATAACTGTTCTCAGTTCGCTATAATAGTTCACAATTCGCTACACAGTTCGTTAAACCTAGTTCTTTAAACTTGTTTAATTTTCAAAAATGGCCGGCATGTATGCATTAGCGTCTCAAAACATGTTGATGCAACAGATGTTGCAACTTAATACCGAGATAGGTTCGCATTCTAAATGTCCAAGATTGATGAAGTTCAGTGACTTTGCCAAGTGGGAACCTCGGTTTCGTGCACATTTGGGATCTGTTCATCCTGATTGCTCTTACTGTCTTGATGAAGTTTATGTAGCACCAATGATTGGTGATGATACTATTGGGTATACTCCTAAAGATGTTTCTCAATACTCACAAGAAGAGAAGAAAGCTTTGGAAATCGAGATAAAAGCCTATTCTACTCTGACTATGGCATTACCAGAAAATATCTTTCATCAAGTTGGTAGTATCAAGAGATGTGCGTCTTTATTTCAACATCTGCATATGAGAAGCATGGGAAACACAGCTGAGAGTAAGAAAGTGATGCTCAAGTTTCAGTTTCGAACCTTTAATCTATTGAAGGGAGAAACAGTTGAAGAGATGACTACAAGATTTAGTCATTTAATTGCTGAAATGGACAAGATGAAAATGGAAATTTCTGAAAGGGATAAAATTGACACTATTAAAAGTGTGCTTCCAAGTTCTTATTCAACATTTCTAATGATTTTGATAGAGAATGACTATTTTGTGAATGAAGACTTGACGGCACTTGAATTTCTACAAAAGATCGTAGCTAGAGAATACGATCTTAAGTGTCAAAAATCCTCCAAAGAAAATCAAGATCCAGCTTTCTATGGTGGAAGTATGCCTCTTAGTTCAACGATCTCTCCAATCACTGCTTTTCTTACTCATGCTGCAAGTGAAAAAGAATCAACTATGTTTAATGTTCTAAAAGTTTGTTTCTATTCTGCTGGTAATTCGGGTGATTCTGGAAGTTCAACTAATACAAATCCATTTGCTACACCACCTAGTGTTAATATGAAGGAAGCTGAGCAAAACTTTGCTTTTCTGACAGCTTTTATGTCTTCATATGAAAACTTAGTGAGTAGTAAGATTGCCACAAGTGATTTAACAGATGAGGACTATGATCAGATAGATCCAGATGATCTAGAAATCATGGATTTAAAATGGAGCATGGCTATGATCGTCCGTAAAGTTAAAAGATTCATGCAGAGAACTGGAAAAGATCTTCCAGCTTTAAACAAGAAGTTGGGTTTTGAAAAATTAAAAGTAAAGTGTTATAATTGTCAAGAATTTGGGCATTTCGCGAAGGAATGTGACAAACCAAGGAAAGAATACACTGGTTCTCGTGGTCAAAATCAAAATGCTTCTTCTTCACGAGGAAGTGATGCTGAAAAGAAATCATCTTCTTCTACAACACAAGCAATGTTAGCAGATGGAACTGACTGGTCACAACGGTTACTATGCAATGATGTTCAAGCAAATTTGGCTATGTTTGGGTTACATAAAGATTGTCAAGATGCAACTGGTAGTGAGATGTCT
Source organism: Bidens hawaiensis (assembly GCF_021521415.1). Classification (NCBI taxonomy): domain Eukaryota; kingdom Viridiplantae; phylum Streptophyta; class Magnoliopsida; order Asterales; family Asteraceae; genus Bidens; species Bidens hawaiensis. The sequence goes on along the minus strand of NW_027498250.1, from coordinate 26,858 downwards.
TCCGATAATGATTCTGGATCTGATTCTGACGACTCTTGCGACAAGCCTTCTGAATCAATGTTTGCTTGCATGGCCAAGATCAATGAGGTTAGTAACTCTATTTCTGCTACTTCATTTATTAAAGCATCATGTGTTGACTGTGAATCTAACAAATCTATGTTAGAAGCATTGAAAAATCAAAATGATAGTCTAATAAGAGAAATTTCTTCTCTTAAGGATAATTATCGACAATCTTTTGAGTCTCAAATGAGATCTCGAGAAAAGATGAAAGCATTTTCGACAAGTAAACACGATCTCAAGGCTGAGTTATCTGTGAAGATGACAATTAATGAACAAAAATTTCAAGAGATTTTGAAACATCGTTCAAAGATAACTAAGCTTGAGAATGAGGTTCTTGAGTTGAAGAACAAATTGGAGGAATTTAGAAATTCATCTTTTCTGTTGAATGAAATCATTGAGTTATCTGGAAAACAAAAGGATTCCAAGAAAGGTATTGGTTTTGTTGAAATTCCACCACCTTTCCATAATGATTATAAAATTAATCCTTTTGCAAGAAAAGAAGAGGATTTGATTCAAAAAGATTCTGTGATTTCTGAAAAACCTAAATTGGTTAAACCTGAAATTGTCAAACCCCAAGTTGCTCCTCAAAAACCTCATGTGGAAAGTAAAAAGGTCTTTGTTGAAAATGTTGACAAAGTGATTATTGAGGATGTGTTTGAACCTGAGATAATACACAAGAATAAGAACATTCCTAGTTCTAATCATATTCTTTGTGAACCTCAAGAGTTTGAGGAAGCTATGTATGGTTCATTCAAATCTCAAGTGAACAAGGAAGAAACTGTGAAAACCAAACCAGTGAGGGCAAAGAAGTCAGTTAAACCAAAGATTTCTGACGAGGATTTAATACGTTTCATTAATCCTCCGAGTTCTAAGTCTTCATCGGCTAGAGTTTTTAAGTTAAAAGGAATGGATACGATGTTCACTGAAAAAGATATTCCAATAAGTATTATCAAACCTGAACTTATTGAGAGTGTTTTTGTCAATGAAACTTCAAAAATTCAAGAACTTGAACGTGTGTATGCTCAAACAAAAACATCAGTTCAATCTGATCCATTGACTAAGGCAAAACAACTTTTAAAACAAGCTAAGAAAATTAACTTTGTGAAGTCAACAGGGACAGATACACTAAAAAGTTTTTCGAACTGTTCTAATTTAGATTTTTATTTAAAGAAGAAATCTGAATTATTCTAGATGAGTTTGTTAAGAGCATGACTAAAAATGTGAGTCATCATCAAACTTCTGGGTCATTCATTCCAAATACCTCGCAACAACATCGTGTAGACATGCGAAGTTGTTTCTTATGCGGTCAACAGGGTCATGTTGTGAGGAATTGTAATCAACAGAACTATCAGAATCTTCATCCTTTTATCAAGGACAAGTCTAAGCCAATTCCATTGGTCAAGGAGATTTTGAAACGACATGTGTCGTATGCTGATGATACTCATATTTTGTTCTCTAATGTGAATCCTCGGAAGGTTCTTCATGTCAATGAGACACATGGTCAAGTGAAACCAAAATTCGTTCCAACTGAACCCATATGTCAGAACAAGAATTCAAACATTGTTCAGGCAGCTTACTTAAGACGAAAGTCTAGGAAGACGGTAACTTATTCACAAGTGGCTGAACAACAGTTGAAATCTGTTAAAGTTAATGATCAAAGAGAAAACCAAAAGGTGCCCAAGACTGAGGCCTGGGCTGCCCTTTTGAACTAATCACCTTTGTTTGTGGGTAGGGTTCATCCAAGACCATCTCTGGTGAAAACTGGATCATGGATAGCGGATGTTCTCGCCATATTACTGGAAATCTCAACCTCTTATCAAACATAAGAAATATTCAAGGGGGTGTTTCGCTATCATAATGTATCTGGTTCGCTAGGGGATGTTAGCGAACCAGATCACCTTCTATATATATAGTGAACTCCTGTTCACAATTAAAAAAAAAGTTTTGAGAAGTTTTGAGCTAATTAACGAATTGATGTCGAAACTCTCTCTCAAGCTTCACCTAATATTATACTGATAACATATTGATAATATATACACATATATACAACACTGAATCGATGTTAATTATGAGCTAGATCTAGTACTAATCGGATATTCACAGATCTGAGATCTGTTATTGTTATTCAAGGGGGTTATGTAGCGTTTGCAGGGAATTCTGGGGGCATGATCACACAAGAGGGTGAAATTTTAAATGGTCACATTACGTTTGAGAAAGTGAATTATTGCGACAAAGTTGATCATAACTTATTGAGTGTGTCGCAGATTTGTGATAAAAAGTACACTACGATATTTACTGACAAAGAATGTCTTATCTTGAAACCGGGTTATGTTATTCCCGAGTACATGGTTGTCATGCGATCACCACGATCAAATGATATTTATGTCTTAAATATGAGTTCTAAGGTATCTACATCGATCGAAATATGTTTTGTCTCGAAAGCAACCGATAAAGACTCGATTCTATGGCATCGTAGAATGGGTCACATACATGTCAGAAAGATGAATTATTTAATGGCGAATGACTTAGTTGAGGGTGTCTCGTTAAATAATATTAAGTTATCCTATCACTGCGTTGCATGCAAAAAGGGCAAGCAGAAGAAGAATACACATCCCTCTAAGTTATTGAATTCCATTGATACTCCTCTTGAACGACTTCATTTGGATTTGTTTGGTCCTGTGAATCGTGCGAGTATTTCTGGGGATTGGTATTGTCTTGTAGTGACTGATGATTATTCAAGATACTCTTGGGTGTTATTTATGAGTTCGAAGGATCAAACACCGGTTTTGGTACAAAACCTTATAACTAAGATCGAATCACTGTATAAACAAAAGGTGAGGAGAATTCGAAGTGATAATGGTACTGAATTCAAAAACACTATATTGGATTTCTTTTGTATTCCAAAGGGAATTCACCGAGAATATAGTGCACCTTATGTACCAGAACAAAACGGTGTTGCTGAACGGAAAATAGAACTCTGATTGAAGCTGCACGCACAATGCTCGCTGATTCTAAGCTTCATGTCCAATTCTGGAATGAGGCAGTGTATACAGCTTGTTATACGCTTAATCGAGTTCTAACTGTGAAACGACTCAAGAAGACAAGCTACGAGCTCTTAAATAATAGAAAACCTAATTTAAAGTACTTGGAACCATTTGGGTGTCCGTGTACAATGTTGAAGAAGGATTCGGGTAAATTTGAAGAAAAAGCTATCGAAGGGTATTTCTTGGGATATGCATCTCCAAAGAAAAGGGTTTTTAATTTCACATCTGGTTGTGTTGAAGAATGGTACCATGTGGACTGTCAAAAGTACACAACTCCTTCTCAAGGGAAAGGTCCAGACTGGATGTTTGACTACGATAGTTTATTTAATTCATTTACTCCTTCGACTGAACACATTGACGAAGATCTGGTTCGAGCATACTTTGAAGATCATTTGACCATTCCAAGATTTTCAAGTTCTAATGATGTTGAAGCTCAACCAGATGCTCCAACTGAAGAACCTCAAGTTGTTTCTCTAGTTGCTATTGATAATGTTTCTACTTCTTCTGATGATGATCAAGCTGAAGATCAAGTTATTGATCTTGACAGTGATAATGTTTCATCTCCCGAGTTAGGTGAATATTACACTAACTTATTTGATAATGTTGTTGTTCCTGAGAATCTCACTCTTCGGACTCATGGATATCATCCACAGGAAAACATCATTGGCAAACTTGATGTGGGCGTTCGTACACGTCATCAAGTTGCTTCGTCAAGTGATAATAACATATTATGTGCTTTCACTAACTTACATTCTTCGGGAATTGTAAATCTTGCTAAATTCTATTGCTTTCTATCTCAAGTTGAGCCAACGACAGCTCGTAAGGCACTTGAAGATCCTTCTTGGGTTGAAGCTATGCAAGAAGAATTACAGCAATTTGCACGTTTGGGTGTTTGGGACTTAATAGACAAACCTGTTAGAGTCAAGAATGCCATTCCGACTAAGTGGGTATTTAAGTGTAAGAAGGACGATCGAGGGGTGATTGTCAGAAACAAAGCACATCTAGTGGTGCAGGGATTTCATCAGCAAGAGGTTATTGATTACACTGAGGTTTATGCACCAGTGGCAAGATTAGAGTCGATTTGAATCTTCCTGGCTTATTCAGCTTATAAGAATATCAAGGTCTATCAAATGGATGTTAAAAGTGCCTTTCTCAATGGTGAATTACACGAGGAAGTGTTTGTTTTACAGCCTCCTGGTTTTGAAGATCCTGATTATCCGGACCGTGTTTACCGATTAAACAAGGCCCTATATGGTCTACATCAAGCCCCGAGAGCTTGGTATGGCACGCTCGCCAACCATCTGACTGATAATGGCTTCAAACGAGGGACTGTCGACTGCACTTTATTTCATAAAACTGTTGGTGACGATCTTCTCATAGTCCAGATTTATGTCGACGATATTATTTTTGGGTCTACAAACGACACATTGTGTAAGGAGTTCGAGAAGTCTATGAAAACAAAGTTCGAGATGAGCTCGATGGGAGAGATGAATTTTTTTTAGGGTTGCAGGTTCACCAGTCTGCTCACGGAATTTTTATTCACCAGACTAAGTATATGAACGACGTCTTGAGCCGATTCAAGATTACTGCTGGAAAAATCCCTTCTACTCCTCTTCCAGTAGGGCACAATTTATCACCGGATGAATTGGAGGATTCCGTTGATCCTACCCTCTGTCGTGCCATGATTGGTTCTTTAATGTATTTAACGGCTTCTCGCCCTGATATTATGTTTGATGTTTGTCTTTGTGCTAGGTATCAAGCAAGATTACGAGTGACTCACCTAGCTGCAGTCAAGAGAATTCTTCAGTATTTGAGGGGAAATCCAGACATCGGGTTATGGTACCCCAAGGATGATACTTTCGATCTTACTGCTTACTCAGACTCAGATTATGGAGGATGCAAGATCAATTTCAAGTCTACTACAGCGGGATGTCAATTTTTAGGAAACCGGCTTGTTTCCTGGCAGTGTAAGAAGCAGACAACGGTCTCCACTTCAACTGCCGAAGCTGAGTATGTTGCAGCCTCGAGTTGCTGTTCCCAGGTTTTGTGGATACAACAACATCTTCATGACTACGGTTTGATGTTTCTTACTACTCCTATTTTAATTGATAATTCTGCCGCTATTAGTATCACCAAGAATCCCGTACAACATTCTAAAACGAAACATATCGAAATTCGATATCATTTTATATGGGATTGCTATGAAAAGAAATTAATTGATCTTGAGAAAGTACACACATATTTTCAAAAAACCGATCTATTTACCAAAGCGTTTGATAAAACACGTTTTAACTTTTTGCTTGGCTTAAATGGATTGAAGACCCTTGCTGAGATCCTAAAATTAGGATAATTATCTTTAAATTGCTTTATTGTTTTAGCTTAACTTCTTTATGTTTTTAGGTTTTAGGGGGGAGAATTTTAGAAAATTCAAAAAGATTGTGCTTTGAGTTTGTATAGATAAAACCCAAAAACATTAGAAAACATAGAAAAATCAAAAACATTAGAAAACATTTGAAAAAATATAAAATCTCAAAAATATTGTGATTTGTGTTTGTACAGAAAAATTTCTGAAAAAGTCAAAAAGAATGTGATTTATGTTTGTACAGAAAAATCCGAAAATTCAAAAAGATTGTGAAGTTTATTTTATTTATAAGAAAATTGAAAAAGATAAAAATATTGTGTTTTTAAAGTTTGTATAGAGAAAAACCAAAAAGATTTTTGCAGGCGTTTTTTTAGATTATTTTCTCGCTGAAAATTATGTCGGTTATTTAAGTTTGTGAAGCATGCTTGCATGTCTTGGTCCTATTATTCACTTGTGAATTGATGGTTAGCCATTTATTTATAAACTTAAGTTAACTGGGGCGATTAAATTTATCTTTTCTTTATTTTATGCTCCTCAAAATTTTGAGTTTTTGAAGCAAAAAGAGAACATGATAGTACATTGGTTATCTTGACCCCAAATCCAGCAAAAAGTAGGCTTAAAAGACTGTGTGCTTAATTGCATTGGTGCATTGGTAGGTCTTAAAACAACCCAGTAGAGTAAAGTATGTGATATAAACATAAAGTTACGTCAAATTGAAAGGGGTGTTAGTCTCTAGCAAAAGTCTTGGTGAGGATGGCAGAAATGTAATAACCAGTGATACTCAAGCCTTTTATTTGTTGATCACCCAAAAATAAAATAAAGCAAATAACAAGCGTTAGGATTCTGGACACTGTGAGTCTTTATGCGGTTTAATCGTCTGGGTATTCATAAGCATGAATATTTCACTCGCTTTCTAGAGCAAACCCAAAGTCATTAAACTTGATCACTGCTGTACTTCGTACAATCTAAATTACTGACTTGATCAAAATCCGTTGTTAGTCATACAATTGTTCCTCCCTTGCGTGCGTCTTAATACCAATAAGAAACGGACCCCAGGGGATACAATGTATGTAAGCCAACAGATGGACTCGTGCATACTCACTTACAGTAAAGGAAACTTGATGCATTGCTCAAAATTTCAAAATTGGTATAAAAAATTTTGATCAACAATATAATGGTTTAAGTCAAGTTGGGGTGATTTGGAAAAAATCAAATTAAGCTTGAACCGAGATTAGGGGCTGATAGTTTCTGATATTCTGTGCTTTAATTGAACAAATTAATCATATCACAAAAATACTTGAATGTGTGTTATTAGATTTATGTGGACAACAATACCGATGACCGACTTATCGCCAGTCATAATAAAACTGTGATGGAAGGGCAATTTGGTCAATATGATTCTCTGCTCAAACTCGACAAAAATAAAAAAAATATATATTCTGCTTTTGATAAAATTATTGAAAAACAAAAAAAGGTTGTCTATTTTTAAAGGATCGGATATTTTTTTGTAAATACATTCTTTATTCTTTATTTTTTACAAAATCCCAAAAAGATTTTTCTTTCTTTCTTTTCAAAATAATTTTAAGTTATGTTTCGGAAAACTGAAACGTTTTTAAGGTATTTGGTTATCGGGTTAAAAAGATTCTCGATAACCTAATTTATTTATTTTATTTAATTCATTTAATCATTTAATTTAAAATTAAATAAAAGATTTTTTATTAGAATCTAATTCGTTATTTATGGATAACGAACTAGTGATTCTTTAGCAAACTAGCTTCTGGTTCGCTAACCTAATTCGCTTCCGCACTCTGTAACGAATCATCCCTTCGTTATGCATATTTAACGAATCATGACACGAATCATGTCTTGATTCGCTACCTTTAATTTAACGAATCAAGTAGTGATTCGCTAACCTAAGGTAACGAATGAATTAGCGAATGGGCTAATTCGCTAACTTTATTCAAACGAAGTTCCTACTTCGTGCCAACTGTACCTCGGGTTGCGTGCAAGGTTATATAAGACAAGAAAACGAACAGTTCTTCACTGTCCGCCTTCTTCCTTCACCTTAAAGTAACCTTATTCAAAATTGTCTCTGAAATTTCAACCTTCACGTTTGATATTTCTAAGATATCTTTGAATTTCTAAGGTATAGCCAATCATGGCGATCTAATTTTCGTCAAAAATGGCTAAGATTTGATAGTTAAATTATGAACTTTGAAGGGTTTAAGGGTTTCCGAAGTTTTGAAATCCATTTGTGTATAATTTATGTTAATAATTATATGATTTTGATGTCATTGTGATCGGAATCATATTCCGATACCCTTGGTGGGCTTCAATCATGATTTGATTGTTGTTTGCCGGGTTAATTATAGTTTCGTGTTATCGGTGTTTACAGTGGGTTCGTCTAACCTATGTACTTAGAGATTTTGAGTCTTAATCTCATTCATCTTCGATTACGAACGTAATTCCGAGTACAACGAGATCATTATTTTGATGATTCGACGATGGTTATGGCTTAATTGTATCTGGGTTTATAATGTTGACTATTGTTGTTCATCTTAATTTTGACCTTGACCAAGGTGGTCAAAGAACAAGTCTTAATTATTTTGACCATTCGTTAATTTTAGCGAATTGGGACTGTTTCGTGTCCAATTCGTTAAGATCTTACACTAACTAGCTAAGCGAATAAGATGTTACATGAATTAGATATGGATTCGCTTAAAATATAACGAACTAGAGTTTAGTTCGTCAAAATTAAATAGTAATTCGCTATGTTCAGTTTGTTAAAGTATTTACTTGCTAGAGAATCACCTGATTCGTTATCTTATTGTAACGAATCAATGTGATTCCCAACGAATGACATTTATTAAATAAATTAATTTCAATATTCATTTAATTTAATTAAATAATTTAAATCGTCTAATACGCGTAATTAGATTAATTACATATCTTTTAATTATATATTTTGATATCTCTTCTCATATTCGATTTTATTTATACAGTAAAACATGGCTGATCAAGAACAACAAAATTAACCACCACCAGAACAACCTCCACAAGGACAACCACCACAGCAAGATCAACAAGCTGAAGTGATCTTATTTCCGTTTGATAAAAAGCACAACATTTGTGCTTATGTTGATCAAGATGTGACTGATTTTTGGAAACGTTTGGAGCTATGTTGACTTTCTTACGACGTTCAATGATACACAATGCAATCCCTGCTAAACCTAAAGTGTATCTTAGTATAATCAGGCAATTTTGGAACACGGCGGAATATGTTGAGGCAGATAAATTGGTTCGAGCTACAATCAATCAGATTCCAATTATGATTGATGTTGAGGTCATTCGTCGGGTACTTCAATTTGACGATAATGATGATAACCCGAGTGAATTTGACAGGACATTGGTTAGAGGTTTATTCACACGCTTGAACTATTGTGGTGATATTCGTAAATCTATGATGAACAAGAACGGATTGTGTCTACCATACAAGTATCTGTTGCATGTTCTACTTCATTGTATGAGTGGACGTCGCGGTGGGTTTGATGAGTGTCGCCTAAGTTTGCAGTCGGCATTTGTTGCCCTAATCCTGAACAAGCCCTTCAACTACTCAGAACTCGTCTTTGATCATCTGAAAGAACAGGTTCAGCAAACTCTACAGTCAAAGAAGTTCTTGATGTATCCTCGCTTTTTACAGCTAATTATTCAGGATTTGATTCCCAATTTGGTGATTGATCGAACGTTGGTGAACGATGTTCTTGACATGGAACATATGAAAGCTGAAACGGTGCATCGTATGTTAATTTATAGAAAGGAAAAGCCACAGGACAAACGGATGATTGGTCATATAATCAATCCGGATTATGTATGTCCTCCTAATGAGCGCTGGATCCACGATGATTCGGATTCCGAGCGTGAAGGGGGAGAAGGTGGGAACAATGATGGTGGAGATGATGATGGGAATGATGGTGCTGGTGGAGCTGGTGAAACAGCTCTTAAAGAACAACAAGATGCAGTCGATGCTGCGTTAGCTGCCACCATTAAAGCTCAACTAGAAAGAAAACGAAAAGGGAAAGCGGTGGCAACTAGTGAGCCATCGAAAAAGAGACGTGTTTCTGAAGGAGCTGGGGTGGTTATTGGAGTACCACCACCACGTCAATCAACTCCTCAAAGCTCGGCGGTGCCGCTAACTATTAGCACTCTGATGCTTACTTTGACGACGACGTTGGTGTCACACGAGAGGCTCGGTCTTATTCCTTAAATGGCGTTAACCGAGATACCGAGACCTCCTGCTGCATTGTCTACAGTATCTCCTACTACATCAATGAGACCTCCTCCTCTGCCAACAACTACTCCTCCTCCACCTCCGCCTAGTGATGTCTCATTCATGAGAATCACTCGGCCTCAAGGACCTGTTTAACCGGTACACCCATCTGTATACAACTTGCCACCAGGTCGTCAAACTGAAATGCTGTTGAATCTTCTCCACCTCTATGAAAATAAAATGGAAGCTGACCGTCAGAACCAGGAAAAGATTATGGAGAATCAACGACGGATGATATGGTACATTTCTTTCTGTCAAAAGGAAACTAAAGCCTTCTGTGAGATTGTTACGTCTCAGGGGGTGAAATTGAAAGAGCAGGAGGAAATTATCCTACAACTGACGTGTAAAGATGATGCCCTGAAGCGACTCAAGAACGATGATGAGGGTCCTGACGAGTCGGGTGCTGAGGGTGAGCCGAACAAGCTCACGGTTCATCTACTGGTGCTGGTGTTAGTGGCGGTGATGATTCGAGCAAACAAATTTTTATTTATCAAGATCCTACAGCTGCCAAGCCAATTGAAATGATTGCAGCTAACACAGTGATATTTGTAGATGGATCTGGGGTGGTTAAGAGTGTGGTGAATAGAGACGAGATACAGGTTGGTGAGTTTGTAGAAAGATCTTTGACACGGGAGCAGATTTCAGTGCTGCTTGGGTTAAGGCTAATCAGGTGACTACCTTCAAGACCGTTTCTAAGGTACATGGTGATATTGTCTCCTGGATCTATGATTCTGACCTTAACGTATATATAGTCAAGTGGGAAAAGGGTGTCCAGTATTACGAGAGGATAATGGATGTTCTTACATTGCCGCGGTGGGATATTCGTACCCTCGCGAGACGTCCATTTATCAATCATGGGGGTTACCGAACAGCTGAGTGGTTTCACCAACACTTACTGTTCGAGGTCAATCATGGCTTCAAATTCTTCAAGCCCCAGGTCCCAAGATGTAAGCGCATTGACGAGATTGATCCAAGGACCGGCTGGAAGAAACTTGTCTTGAAAGTGAAGCCGCCAAAGACGATGAAAAAGGTTCCTGTGAAGACAATGCCTCAAGATATTTATCTGTCTTTCAAAGTTGGTACTATGACAATCGTACTGGCGAGGCCGTTATTGTTCGTGGTCTAGGACTGCAGACCGAGCTCATCAAGATAATCGACCCGATGTGGTTGGTTAATTTATCAGAGACAGACAATGATGTGCTACACAGGAAGCAGATTTTGATCGAGCGCCAAGAAGATTACGACCTGGCTATGCAATTTCAACGAGTCATTCGTGTGTGTCATGAACATGGAATTCATAGTTGCAGAGACTGGCAGTCCAAGCGCTTCAAATAAGTTAAAGACAAAGAGCTCAAGACGAGGGGGTGTCTGTTAGTGCACGGTTTTGCGTCTAGAGTCTTTGTATTTATCGTTAACGTTATTGTTTATTAATTAATGTAATAATTAATGTTTATTATTATCTAGTTCGCTAAGTTAAAGGCTAGTTCACTAGGGGATGTTAGCGAACTAGCCAAGTAATGTATTCCCTCCTGATTCGTTAGGGGATGTTAACGAATCAGGGGGTGTTTCGCTATGATAATGTATGTAACGAAGGAGAGGTTGATTCGCTAGGGGATGTTAGAGAACCAGATCACCTTCTATATATAGTGAACTCCTGTTCACAATTAATAAAAAAAGTTTTTTTGAGAAGTTTTGAGCTAATTAACGAATTGATGTCGAAACTCTCTCTCAAGCTTCACCTAATATTATACTGATAACATATTGATAATATATACACATATATACAACACTGAATCGATGTTAATTATGAGCTAGATCTAGTACTAATAAGATATTCACAGATCTGAGATCTGTTATTGTTATTGATTGGTAATCCGGGTTCCATCAACCTGCTAAACAATGATATCGCCCCCTATCCCCAAATTAGCTACCGTGTACCACACACTGTCGGCGCTGAGTCTTCGCAAACCCTAGTACCATGGCCACGATCGCCGTTGCAGCTTCATAAACCCTCTCTGATGAGTCTCTCTATTCCCGTTATATTTTGACAGCAAATTCAAACTCGGTTGTGGAGGATCAAAGGCATAATAGGGCTGATATCGGGTAGAACGGTTTGAGGTGTGTAGAATTTAGGATACATAGGTTAAATGAGGGAGATCAAATTTTTTGAGAAAAATTGAGTGGAGGCCGGTGGGAAACAATTTTTTTCAAATATGTGTAACTCTAGCTTTTTTTAAGGATAAAGATAATATAATTAATTCAAAATGAAAAACATAATATATATATATATATATATATGTATGTATGTGAGTGTGTATGTGTGAAATTATACATATATAAACTTAAAAGAAGTAACTTAAAATTATTTTTTGACGACCAACAAAGTCCGGCCACCAAGGCATACCCACTGGCCAAAGGACACTCCCACCCATGATCACATATAGCACTGGTGATCGGCTCACCATCAATTCCTGAGCCATCAATTCCTATTGTCCAAAGGCTATACCAGAACTTAATGGATTGAATTTGGGTTATGATGAGTTATTTAATATCTAAATAAGACTTGATATGATTATGCTAAGTATTCATCAATGTTGTAATAGGTCATGTTAGGTTGTAATTAGCAATATTGGTTCATACAAGTCATAATGTCATAATGCCTTTATTATGTTACCAGAGTCACAATATAATGATTCTTGAGATTGGATAGGCCCTTATAGGCTTCATATTTGGTTGTCCTTTTGCGGTACATGTTATGGTATTTATACTTTGGCCCGAGAATTAGAAGTCAAGACGGACGCATACATGACCATATAAGTCGCAGGTTGATGTGTGTCTAACGATGCTCTCACAACTAAGCTTTAAATTTATTAAACGAAATTCCTAAAGAAGCCACACAAAACCGGCAAGTGTACCGATCACTAATAGTATAGCACTAAGGAAGTCCGAGTGTCGAACACAAGGACACGTGAACACGTATCTAATACTTAGCCCTAAATAAGACTCACCTAAGAATAATAGATTTTAAATTGATTTTTATATTATTAAATACATAACCTAACTTAATTTAATTAACTTAAAAGACTTAATTTGAGAAGACTAAACAAAACTTTGAAAATAAGATTTATCAATGGGAAAAACGTCTACCTAGGTAAGAATCCTATTGAAGGTATAGTAAGCTACTGGATTGTAGAATCTCACGACACCGGTTCCTAAGGAATGACACAACTAAGGTTCACTCAGGAAGCTATATTACCTTTCGGTCTCACTAACAAGCCCTCACCTACACTTTGTTGATTTTAAGAACAAACCGGGTGACGAATTGTTAACGTGCTCTAATGCCGACTCTCCTCTCGGTCTCACCGACACACTACCCTAATGAAGACGAATACTACGCAACCAAGGATAGAGGAACAATTCAGTTTAACTTGAACTAGGTCAACTAATCGCTCACAAACCCAAACCCGACAAGAACCGAACCCGCTCTCGCGCGATCCTAATCCTAACAAGTAAAAGCTATGAGACGAGTTTACTTCCTATCACCTCTCGGTCTCAAGGAAGGTGTCTACCCGCTGATTATATTCAATTAAAACACTCACTTAAACCTTACGGTTGATCAACCCGCAAACAAACCCTAAACACTAAGTAAAGAGTCCTAACAAGCAACAATCAATCAAAACTCATTCAATTAATTAAAGCAAGAGGTTTATAAGTGTAATTAACAAATTCACAGCCACTAAACACAACCTAATTCAATGTTAAACAAAATTTTACATTAACAATTTAAGCCATGATCATCAACAATCCAAACTACTTACTAAAACTAACAACAATCATCTAACCTAGGTAGAACTAACTAGTTTAGCCTAACATTGATTTTGGACAGCAGCATATAGTTAAGAAAAATATCAAATAACTCAACCAAAACATAATAAAACTCATTCAGTGATCAAGAACAATCAAACACAAGTCAAACTTCAAATTACTTGCAAAACAATCCAACAAAAACCTTAAACTTAACAAGTTAGGGTTCTTGAACAAAGGACAAAGTTTATGGATGATTACTTAGGGTTATATGGCTGAGATTATGAATGTATATGACCCGTAGCTACTGTCCACAACTGTCCTTAGCCTCCTCCTTCTTCCCTTGGCTCAAGAATTGCAAAAACGACTTTCTTTGAAACCCTAGATGCTGCCAAACGGAAATTTTATGGCTGGTTGATGCTGATTTTGGGATTTAGGGGCTGTTAGGGTTCTTTTTTCTTTTGCTTAATTAATATATTATGCAAGTAAGGCTTCTAACTTGTGGGCTTGGGTCGGGCCTTGAGTTGTAGTCTTCAAAGTTGCTCAAATAAGCCCCTAGAGTCTTCAAACTTGCCACTTTTCTTCATTAAAACTCATAACCTACAAGTAAAAATCCACCTTTGTAAAATTAAGCAAAAACAAGCTAAACCTCTTAATAATTAAACTAAAAAGCAATTAAATCATGATAAAACTATAAGGAAATTAAGTGTGTTTTACAACACATCAAACATTCCCACACGTAAGTCTTTTTCGTCCCTGAAAAAGTCTAATGCAGTTGGATCAGAATCGGAAAATACAGTCTTAAAAACATTTAGGTTAATTTTTAAAGCTTAGAAGAACGCAAAAACCGCGATCACCGATATTGTTGTCCACTTAAACCCATGCCTTAATCTTTACCGGGACAAATAAGATCCGAAAATAACATTACTCAGTGGTTTACACAATTAAGACCCGCTTATTTTCAGCTTTTACCAGACCAGACCACCCCAACTTGACTTAAACCTCGAAGTTAGCAGATTTAAAACTTTTGTTACTCTAATTTTTTATGAATAGTTAAGACGATCAAGGGTATTGTTTATCCACCTAAGCTTAAGCATCAAATTCTACCAAGCAGCCATTAGATACGATTAAGGTTCAATTAATTAATAGCTAGTGTTCCCCACAACATGACATACCCCCGTTATCAAGCAATACCCCAAATCCATCACCATAGGTGAGTATGCTAAATTTCATCTGTAGGGCTTACATGTAGCGTGTCCCTTGTGGTCCGTTTCTTAATGGTAATGAGACGCGAGCAAGGGGAGCCCACATGGCTAACAGCGTGGATGATCAAGTCTGTAGTGTATTTGTACTTTTGTACTTTTGTGATCATGTTTATAGACTTATAAGGGTTTGCTCTTTGGCTTTATTTTAAATATCCACAACCCCACTTAGGAATTGTGAATACCCAGATGAATAGGTTGCATACAGACCCATGGTCTCCGGACCCGAAGCATCCCATCAATACAGGATTTAAGGTTATAAAACCATACGCCAATAAGGTGTAAAACACTAAACTAGCAGTTTAAGATTTATATCACAGGCTACACGGCATACTCTAACGTTAAACCTACCCAAGCATCATATGATAACGTATTCAAATGTTTTTAAAACTCATGATATTTCCCCTTTTTCATACCAAAATTTGAGGCTTGAGTATGGCCCGACCTTTCATTGCTTATTTTCCACGGACAAAATGCTTTACCCACAAAAGATTTCCGTTTAACCGTTTTATCAAATTTGCCCTTTCATTTTCAAGGCTGAGCCTACTGACACATCCCAAGTTAAGTGCATTTTCTTTTATTTATCTCATATTATTAGTAGTTTGAAAAACCGATTTCTGATAAATATCATCATCTCCCACTTTAACGCAAAAGACACTAAAAACAAGGGACATTTTTTATTTATTTTTTTATACACAAACAACGTACGAAAACGAAAAACAAGTGAAAACTTCTTATTATTTTTAAAATTTTTTTTCTACAACTAAGTAAAATAAATTCCCATCCCCACACTTAGAACGAAATTGTAGGTTCCCTGGACGGATCACACGAGATATCCCGATATACACAGGTGCGGAATCCCTGTGTAGATCGTTACGGACGTAGAACACAAACACACGAACACACGAATACGATACGAACAAACACACGTTATATTAATAACTCAACACGTGATATAATCACAGTTACAGACTCTCGACCTCACGTCACTTGACTCACTGATTTACACTCACTCAAACTCCTAAGCCGTAACCTATATAAATACACGACAACTTCGCCTCAGGCGAAGTTGTCCATAACTTCGCTTGGTTAACAAGTTCGCCTAAGCGAACTTGTCAACAACTTCGCTTGGTTAACAAGTTCGCCTAGGCGAACTTGTCAACAACTTCGCTTTAAACAAACAAATACATAAACAATATTACAGACTCGATTACAGACACTAGACATATGAACTACTGACATTTATGCACCAACAGAAATCGTCCTCGATGAGAACAAGGAAAAGAAATAAAATAAAATGAAAACTGAAAAATAAAATTGTAAGGCCCCGTTACCGGTAGCCCTACTTTCATGTTGGATTTACTCATAAACGCAGTTCTAAATATCAGAGTTAATTAAAACATTCGCGGAATATAAAAGCTTTCATAAAACATTTCATAACAAAACACGTCTTGTCTTAAAACATCATTTTGTCTTTCAAAATAAACGAAACATTAAACTTAAACGTCTTGAGTCTTCCGATGCCAGCCTCTTATTCAGTCCCACGTGTCTCCTCAAGCGAGCTGCCTCATCCTACTCACCTGCGTGCATACTAAAAGTCAGCTACGCTGAGTGAGTTCTAGTTAATCATACATTATACAATACACATAAACTTATATTCTTTCATTCATACTTTCATACTTTCTTTTGAATTAACTTACTTTCATATCTTACGTTATAAAGAGCATTACGCCCTACATTCCTCGAGTATTATTAGGGCTCGGTACCCTCCTTCCTCGAGTATTATTAGGGCTCGGTACCCTCCTTCCTCGAGTATTATTAGGGCTCGGTACCCTCTTTCCTCGAGTATTATTAGGGCTCGGTACCCTCTTTCCTCGAATATTAGTAGGGTTCGGTTCCCTAGTTCTCAATATTAGTAGGGTTCGATTCCCTCTTCGTTACCATACAACCATACATCATACCTCGAGTATTATTAGGGCTCGGTACCCTCTTTCCTCGAATATTAGTAGGGTTCGGTTCCCTAGTTCTCGAATATTAGTAGCGATTCCCTCTTCGTTACCATACAACCATACATCATACCTCGAGTATTATTAGGGCCCGGTACCCTCTTCGTAACCATACAACCATCCTTTCCTTCTTTTATTAACTTTATCACATTCTTACACATAAGCATACATATCATACTTACCTTATACTTAGCGTTACAACCTGACAGTACGTGCAATATCCGAAGATCGTTCACGTACCGTCAAGCCATCATTCATACATATCACATTATTCACATAAGGCATACACTTATCTCTTAGGATAAGCGTATTAACAAACATATCGAGTATGCACACAGCCTCGAAAACATAACACATAAATGGGGCTAGAAACTCACCTGAATCCTGTTACGCTCTTCGTTAATAGTTATTCCCTTCTTGAGCTGTGCACGGCTAACTGTATAATATTTACACGTATCAATTAACTACTACTACTCATGTTGTATTTCTATCTTTATATGACCCACAATGAACGGGGGTCCGGGGGCAGCGCCCCTGGCAGCGGGGTCTAGGGGCGGCAGCCCCTAGCAGGGTCCAAGGGGCAGAGCCCCTGGCTGGGGTCGAGCTGTCTTAACACATTTTTCATTAGGTTTTTAATTTATTTTCTAATCGAACTTAACTTTAGGCGAAGTTAAACCTTAAGCGAACTTAGCTTTAGGCGAAGTTATCAGTTAGGCGAACTTAGCCTTAGGCGAAGTTATAAATTAGGCGAACTTGGCCTTAGGCGAAGTTACCAGTTAGGCGAACTTGGCCGTAGGCGAAGTTATCAATTAGGCGAACTTGGCCTTAGGCGAAGTTACCAGTTAGGCGAACTTGGCCGTAGGAGAAGTTAAGCTTTGAAGGCGAATTTAAGCTTTGAAGGCGAAGTTAAGCTTTTGCAGGCGAAGTTATCAGTTTGCAGGCGAAGTTGTCCAGTTCAACTACGGGTTTGGTTTTTATCAAGCATTTTGGCAATTTTAATACCCTTGTTATGGTTCGACATCACCCACTAACGTTCCCTAACCATTTTCGGTCGTATATATATCCCGTATATACTATAAAGCTTGGATCTTTAAGCTTAAGGACATTCAAAAGGCTAAACGTTCAATAAAACGTAAACTTTAAAGGTCAAGAACATACCTTTAGCACTCGTTCGATCTTGGTTAGCTTGTTTATGCACTCTAGATCTCGTGTAATAAGATCTAATACCAACTAACGTTTACTCTCTCTCAGGTCTTGCTCGTTTATGGTGTGTGTGTGTGTTTGGAGTGTGTTAGAGAATAAGATGGAAATGAAATGAGGGTTTAGGGTTTTAGCTTGGTTTAGGGGATATTTATATCCCTTAAAGCCCATGGACCTAAGGCCCATTCTCATTTAACCCATCTCAAATAATCTAAGTCTATGATCCGTTCTTTACTCGATATTAATTAATTAATAACGCGAAATCGCTAAACGTAACTTTCTTTATTCAACATTATAATTTTTAGGATGTTACAAAAATAAAAACTGAAAAATAAAATAAAAACTTAAAGAAAAAAGTAAAACAGAGAACGGGTTACTCCCCTGGTTTAGATGCAGATTCTTCATCAGCTGTGTATGAATCGAACGACCGTATAGCATTTCATTCAGGGCCGCAACCTCGGGTGAACCAGTTCAAAAATGCCATCAGAGCTACCATGCGCATAATAATACCTGTAAAAACTCAAACTCGCTCACATGTAGCG
Source organism: Bidens hawaiensis (assembly GCF_021521415.1). Lineage (NCBI taxonomy): Eukaryota > Viridiplantae > Streptophyta > Magnoliopsida > Asterales > Asteraceae > Bidens > Bidens hawaiensis. The sequence continues at coordinate 8,251 of NW_027498250.1, read as the reverse complement.
GCGTACAAAACATAAAACAAAAACATAAAAAATAAACATATTTTTGTGTTTTTGAATTTTTTTAATTTTTTTTATTTTGATTTTTATGATTTTTTAAATTTTTAATTAACAAAAATAAAAGAAACAAAACTCTAAATCTCGGGCTGCCTCCAGAGAGCGCTTAGTTTAACGGGTCCTTAGCCTGACCCCAAATCTCAATTTCAATCAGGTGGTTTCTCCTTTATCCGTTTCCCACTCGACCCGTTTCATTTTATTCATAAACTATTAGTTGGGAAAAACTCACCAAAAAAATTTAAAGAGATATTGAAAAACTGAAACGGGTCGGACCACCAAGACTTATACTTACCCGGACAAAACTTTATACGAGTCGTGTAATGAAGGAGGATGTCATATTTGCTGTGTGTCAACTTTTATGTTGTTTCGTATGTTTAATCCTCACCTTCAAGTTCGTTTGATCCAAGTATACACGTTCCCTCTTCTGTAGTGTCTCTCTGAGAATTAATCTTTCTATTCCTTCAATGTCACCACCCGGGTCAAATTGCACATTATCTACTTCCATAGAGGTACCCTCCACAAGCTCTTCATGACAACCCCCAATATCCAAGACAACCACATTCGCCTCTTTAATCAGTTCAGACTTTTGGTGTTCTCCTTCTAAATCCTCAATCATATCATTCTCACAAGACAGGTGTGATGCATCAAGTGGATCTGTTTCATGGCCGGGTGGATTCTCACCTTCTTTATCACATGAGTACAAATGCTCCTCCTCTATCTCTTCCCATACTCTGGAATCCTCAATCTCACTTAGGGGTTCGATAAGCGTTTGACTCGGAGGTGGAACATATGCCGAGTCATTCACAATAGCATGCAGTACATCGTCCATTATTGCCTCCAATTCCGGGGTGGGCTCTAATATATTTCCCAATGAATCTCTATACCCTAAGAAGTTCCCCATCAGATCATTTGCGAAACGGTATGGAGGTTCCACCCAAAGTGATTCGAAGTCAGCCTTTTGTGCCTCGGTTTCTATCCTCCCTCGCTCATAAGCATCATGTACCCAGTGATCTCCGCCACACACTTTGCACCATGGCGTTCCAACATTTCGTCCGAACATATTTCCTTTAAAGAACACTCAAAAGAAAAAGGATCACGGGCACCAGATAAAAATAGAATAAAATACTTAAAATAAAATTAAACTAAAACTAAACTAATTAAAATACTAATCTAATCTAAATATACGAAAATACAATAGGTAAATCCTAACTCGGGTCATTCTCAATACGCCTCAAACCATGTCCCCGGCAACGGCGCCAAAAACTTGATGTGTGTCTAACGATTCTCTCACAACTAAGCTTTAAATGTATTAAACGAAATTCCTAAAGAAGCCACAAAAAACCGGCAAGTGTACCGATCACTAATAGTATAGCACTAAGGAAGTCCGAGTGTCGAACACAAGGACACGTGAACACGTATCTAATACTTAACCCTAAATAAGACTCACCTAAGAATAATATATTTTAAATTGATTTTTATATTATTAAATACTTAACCTAACTTAATTTAATTAACTTAAAAGACTTAATTTGAGAAGACTAAACGAAACTTTGAAAATAAGATTTATCAATGGGAAAAACGTCTACCTAGGTAAGAATCCTATTGAGGGTATAGTAAGCTACTGGATTGTAGAATCTCACGACACCGGTTCCTAAGGAATGACACAACTAAGGTTCACTCAGGAAGCTATATTACCTCTCGGTCTCACTAACAAGCCCTCACCTACACTTAGTTGATTTTAAGAACAAACCGGGTGACGAATTGTTAACGTGATCTAATGCCGACTCTCCTCTCGGTCTCACCGACACACTACCCTAATGAAGACGAATACTACGCAACCAAGGATAGAGGAACAATTCAGTTTAACTTGAACTAGGTCAACTAATCGCTCACAAACCCAAACCCGACAAGAACCGAACCCGCTCTCGCGCGATCCTAATCCTAACAAGTAAAAGCTATGAGACGAGTTTACTTCCTATCACCTCTCGGTCTCAAGGAAGGTGTCTACCCGCTGATTATATTCAATTAAAACACTCACTTAAACCTTACGGTTGATCAACCCGCAAACAAACCTTAAACACTAAGTAAAGAGTCCTAACAAGCAACAATCAATCAAAACTCATTCAATTAATTAAAGCAAGATGTTTATAAGTTTAATTAACAAATTCACAGCCACTAAACACAACCTAATTCAATGTTAAACCAAACTTTACATTAACAATTTAAGCCATGATCATCAACAATCCAAACTACTTACTAAAACCTAACAACAATCATCTAACCTAGGTAGAACTAACTAGTTTAGCCTAACATTGATTTTGGACAGCAGCATATAGTTAAGATAAATATCAAATAACTCAACCAAAACATAATAAAACTCATTCAATGATCAAGAACAATCAAACACAAGTGTATAATGATGCTCTCACAACTAAGCTTTAAATTTATTAAACGAAAATCCTAACGAATCCACACACAACCGGCAAGTGTACCGATCACTAATAGTATAGACCTAAGGAAGTCCGAGTATTGAACACAAGGACACTTGAAAACGTATATGATACCTAACCCTAACCAAGACTCACCTAATAATATTTTAATGATTTTTAATATAATTAACTACTTAACCTAACTTACTTTAACTAAATTAATTAACTAAACTTAACTTAATTAAATGAAACTCTTGACGAAACTTGGAAACTTTACTGCAATCAGAGAAAACGTCTACTTAGGTAAGAATCATATTGAAGGTATAGTAAGCTATTGGATTGTAGAATCTCATGGCACCGGTTCCTAAAGAATGACACAACTAAGGTTCACTCAGGAAGCTAGATTACTTCTCGGTCTCACTAACAAGCCCTAACCTACACTTAGTTGATTTTAAGAACAAACCGGGTGACGAATTGTTAACGTGCTCTAATGCCGACTCTCCTCTCGGTCTCACCGACACACTACCCTAATGGAGACGAATAGTACGCAACCAAGGATAGAGGAACAATTCGGTTTAACTTAAACTAGGTCAACTAATCGCTCACAAACCCAAACCCGACAAGAACCGAACCCGCTCTCGCGCGATCCTAATCCTAACAAGTAAAAGCTATGAGACGAGTTTACTTCCTATCACCTCTCGGTCTCAAGGAAGGTGTCTACCCACTGATTATATTCAATTAAAACACTCACTTAAACCTTACGGTTGATCAACCCGCAAACAAACCCTAAACACTAAGTAAAGAGTCCTAACTAACAACAATCATATAACCTAGGTAGAACTAACTAGTTTAGCCTAACATTGATTTTGGACAGCAGCATATAGTTAAGATAAATATCAAATAACTCAACCAAAACATAATAAAACTCATTTAATGATCAAGAACAATCAAACACAAGTCAAACTTCAAATTACTTGCAAAACAATCCAACAAAAACCTTAAACTTAACAAGTTAGGGTTCTTGAACAAAGGACAAAGTTTATGGATGATTACTTAGGGTTATATGGCTGAGATTATGAATATATATGACCCGTAGCTGCTGTCCACAACTGTCCTTAGCCTCCTTCTTCTTCCCTTGGCTCAAGAATTGCAAAAACGACTTTCTTTGAAACCCTAGATGCTGCCAAACGGAAGTTTTATGGCTGGTTGATGCTGATTTCGGGATTTAGGGGCTGTTAGGGTTCTTTTTTCTTTTGCTTAATTAATATATTATGCATGTAAGGCTTCTAACTTGTGGGCTTGAGTCGGGCCTTGAGTTGTTGTCTTCAAAGTTGCTCAAATAAGCCCCTAGAGTCTTCAAACTTGCCACTTTTCTTCATTAAAACTCATAACCTACAAGTAAAAATCCATCTTTATAAAATTAAGCAAAAACAAGCTAAACCTCTTAATAATTAAACTAAAAAGCAATTAAATCATGATAAAATGATAAGGAAATTAAGTGTGTTTTACAACACATCACAGGTTTACATGAAAACGACTTGCTTACAGAAATTAAGATATTTGACTTTTTTCCAATATGAGTATTTTAAAAATTAAAACTTGACACTCAAAGACGCTGGTCGTTACAAAGTCGTCCCCCTTAGCAATGGCTTTAACATTCTTCACATGATTGTGGGAGCAATCGCCCATCTAAGGAAACGGTAACCATAATTGTAATGTAATTATCAGTGAGTGAGTAGTTTATGAAAGGTAATTAAGTTAATTGTGTGCCACTAAATGGCATTTTATTGTGATGTTTAATGAATTAAATATAAAGTATCATATTTTAGTATATTATAATAATACCACAATGATTAAGCATCTTATAAAGTTTAAAGTTATAAAACACAAGTGCCAAGTGTCACAATAAGTTATGCTACAATGAAATTCTAGCGAATAAGCGTACTATAAAACTAATGTTTTATAAATCATATATCAAGTTTCCTATTACGATGTATTACAATAAAACCAAAATGGTTAAATGCCATGTAAAGGTTAAAATTATAAGACCCATATGTCAAGTTTCATATTATGTTATGTTATAATAAAACACTAGTGAATAAGCGTCGTATAAAACATATGTTTTATGACTACAATATCAAGTGTCCTATTACGGTGTATTATAATATTACCATAATGATTAAGCGTCTTATAAAGGTTAAAGTTATAAGGCTCAAGTGTCAAGTGTCCTGTTAAGTTACGTTATAATAAAACTCTAGTGAATAAGTGTCCTATAAACCATATGTTTTATGACTAAAATATCAAATGTCCTATTAAGGTATATTATAATAACACCACATTGATTATGCATCTTATAAAGGTTAAAATTATATGACCATAGTGTAAAATGTCCTATTAAGTTATGCTCTTATATGACTTCGACTAGAAAGGGTCCTATAACACTAAACATTTATGACTTAACTACAAAGTGTCCTATTAAGTTATGTTATAATAAGACCTCCAGTGATAAAGTGTCCTATTACATTACCATATAATGGGACACCAACAACTACATGTCTTATAGATTACAATATTAGGATTTACATTTTAAGTGTCTTATTAAGTTATATGATAATATGACCCCAAAGAATCATCCATCATATTAAATAACTTTTTAGGACACCAGTTCTTTAGAGTATATTGTAAAAGGACCCCAAATGTTCATTTCTCCTATTAAATAGATTTTAGGACCCTATTTTACAAGCGTCCCACACAAAGGGTCCTAAAAAGCCATTTTTGTTGTAGTGGAAGAATTGTTTTATCACTTTAACTCAATACATCAAGGTTGATGACTAACAATCATTCATGATCACTCATGTTCTTGAAAACTAGAAATGGTAAAATGAATACTTTGATAACTTATTTAAGATAAAACATGGATCCTTATGTTTTACTTAGAAATGATGAGATATATGTTATGATCAATTTCTCTAGTTTTGATAATTCTAAAATAACATTGTTAACACGATTTCTTAGGTTATCATGCTAGTTAAAGAAATCATATGTTAATGGAATGTGTAACTATAGCCTAATCTAATCAACCAAGGGGAGGCTGTGTGAGTTATCTTCAACCACTCGAAGTTGTTAGGATTGGTATTTGAGAAATCGAAGTCAATCCTAATCGTTCCACTTTACCAACTCCTTGTCTACTTAAATTGACATTCTCGTGGTAGCATGCTATAAAGCATAGGTTGGACTTGAAAATATGTATGCTATTTTCTATTATGTCATAGAATATGTTTACTCAAAAATGAGGAACATAGTCTATCATATATTATTAGGGTAAGTTTATCACATGTTTATTTAATAATCATCAAGGAACAATGGAGTGGATTCTTGATCTTAGATGGTAACCTTCATATAATTGAACTACTCGTTTAGAACTTCTCTTCTTGTCACCTATATTTTATATATAAGTATTCATATTTTATAAAAAGTCCAAAAATCAACCCAAAATGATTAAAACTCTCCGATTACATTAAGATGAAGATTCGCTATTGGAAACATTTGTGTCCATGGATCGATACTTGGTTCTTACCAATACTATCCTACACATACGATAGGTAAACTTGCCTATTTTGTGTGTGTTTAGTTTTAGTTGAAATCACTTTTATAAATTTAAAACATGATCTTATGTAAAGCTAAAACCCAATCCATTATAATATTTTACTAGCACGCGCAGCACACATCAAGTTTTTGGCGCCGTTGCCGGGGACGCGGTACGTTTCTAAGAACGATCCAAGTTTTAATTTAATAATTGTTTATAATTGCACAAACTTTTAAATTTTATTTTATTTTACTTATTGTTATATTAGAATTTAAGTTTTTTAAGGCTAGCCTAACCTTTACTTTAGCTTAACTAACTTATACTTTAGTTTAGTTTTAAAAATAAGTTAAGTTTTTAAAATAGCTTAGCCTAACTTTTAGCTTAATTTAAATAGTTTAAATTTTGATTTAACCCCATGTATGTCCTCTACATTCGGACCTGAGCTTGTTTCTCCAATTTTTGAACCGCAACGACTTTTTCGTCGACGAACACGTAAACGGACTGCAGAAACCGCCGAAACAATCAAAGATGAGTCAGTAGACACCACCACATCAGGAGAAAATCAAACTGAAGAAATGATGGAAGCACAAAACAATGAACCAAACATGAGCCAATATGCCAAGCCAACTCGTGAAGGCTACGACACTAGAGTGGTTCCACCCAATATCACCAAACATTCTGAAATCAAATCAAGCACCATTCATATGGTGGAACTTCAGTTCAATTTCATGGTCTCCTCGACGAAGACCCTCTTTCTCATGTATCTCGATTCTTACGAATCTGCGGAACCTTTAAAATTCAAAACTGTTCAGAAGATCATATCAAACTCAAACTCTTTCCTTTCTCTCTAAGGGGTGAAGCCCTAGAACGGATAGAATCCTTTCATTCTGGTTCCATCACCAACTGGGACCAGATGGTTGAATAGTTTCTCCTCAAATACTTTCCGCCTGATAAAACTGCGAAATACCGAGCTAGCATTACTGAATTCCAGACCGATGATGATTAGTCATTACACGCAGCATGGGAGAGATACAAAAGTCGTTTGAGAAGATGTCCACACCATGGACTGAGCGTATGGTTGCAAGTACAAACTGTCTTTGACGCACAATCTAGTCAAAACAAGCAGGCCATCGACTAAGTCACCGGTGGAGACATGGGATCCAAATCACCTAACGAAGAATTTGAAATCATGGAGAAGGCAGCAAAGAAGAGTTTCGCTTATAACCCATCAAGAACTACACCAACACATAAATGAATGCATCACGTCGATTCCAACACTCTTATCACCGCACAACTTGAAGCCCTTTCTAAAAAATTCGAACAACTTCAAGCCGAACTATCAATAAACAAGATCACCTGTGGAGGATCTCATAAAATGAGTGACTGCAAACAAGTCATTATGGCCATGGAAGAGGTTAACTTCATCGCCCATCAAAACAACGCTTTCATCAACAACTACAATCTAGGTTGGAGAAACCACCCGAATTTCAGTTGGAAGGACGGAGGTAACACAAAAACCCTACCCGGATTCAAAAGAGACCGATGAATCAATCCTTCACGCCTAAACCTCAATTACAAGAACAAAGTTCCAGTAGCCATCAGAATCCGAGCTACTCAAAAATTGAGGAAATGTTGATCCAAATCATGACCAAGATGAATGAAGCATAAAAGAAGGCCGACTTGAGAGCTGTGATATCAACGGAGTATTGCTAAAACATGAAGCTGACCAAGTCAACAAGCATCATTGCAGAATCTAGAAACTCAAGACAAATTGCCCGACATGTAACATTTGCCAAAAAATTTCATTAATAAATTATGTTTAGCAATAAAATTCCGTCATTATGAGAAAAATATTCTTTATTAGTGATCTATATGTTTCAAATTCATCAAAAAGTGCAAAAATCGCCACGGGTAACGAATCTGACGTGGAATGACCCTGGGTAACAAGTCAGAAAGTAAATAATTCATTAAAGGGGTTAATTGATCTCGAAAAATTAAAGTAGTCGAGATAATATATAAACTTAATTTTTGAAGGTTTGAATCGTGAAAATTAGAAAATAAGTAACCGAAAGCCAGTAGAGGACACTGTAAGTGTCAGACACCAAGTTTTTCAGAAAACTAAGTTATTACGCAGACATTGACTATAATATGGTTTCGCTTAAAGTCTGATAAAAATACCCAA